>NW_027364504.1:0-218145 GCF_046119375.1 Phyllobates terribilis | reverse complement strand
CTAGCATGATAAAGAAGATTCAAAGAGAGTGAGATGCCAGCTCCTTTCATTCAGTCAGTAGCTTCAAACATTTCTGGACGTATTTCAATGGCAAAAATCAATGAATATTGTAAATGCACAAACAGTAATATCTCCACATTGCAAGGTGCAATTCTGAAATTTTTTGCTTTTTCCTGCTAATCCTAGCATGATAAAGAAGATTCAAAGAGAGTGAGATGCCAGCTCCTTTCATTCAGTCAGTAGCTTCAAACATTTCTGGTATATGAATAACATGATGTTTTTCATTGGCAAAAATCAATGAATATTGTAAATGCACAAACAGTAATATCTCCACATTGCAAGGTGCAATTCTGAAATTTTTTGCTCTTTCCTGCTAATCCTAGCATGATAAAGAAGATTCAAAGAGAGTGAGATGCCAGCTCCTTTCATTCAGTCAGTAGCTTCAAACATTTCTGGACGTTTTTCAATGGCAAAAATCAATGAATATTGTAAATGCACAAACAGTAATATCTCCACATTGCAAGGTGCAATTCTGAAATTTTTTGCTTTTTCCTGCTAATCCTAGCATGATAAAGAAGATTCAAAGAGAGTGAGATGCCAGCTCCTTTCTTTCAGTCAGTAGCTTCAAACATTTCTGGTATATGAATAACATGATGTTTTTCAATGGCAAAAATCAATGAATATTGTAAATGCACAAACAGTAATATCTCCACATTGCAAGGTGCAATTCTGAAATTTTTTGCTTTTTCCTGCTAATCCTAGCATGATAAAGAAGATTCAAAGAGAGTGAGATGCCAGCTCCTTTCATTCAGTCAGTAGCTTCAAACATTTCTGGACGTTTTTCAATGGCAAAAATCAATGAATATTGTAAATGCACAAACAGTAATATCTCCACATTGCAAGGTGCAATTCTGAAATTTTTTTCTTTTTCCTGCTAATCCAAGCATGATAAAGAAGATTCAAAGAGAGTGAGATGCCAGCTCCTTTCATTCAGTCAGTAGCTTCAAACATTTCTGGTATATGAATAACATGATGTTTTTCAATGGCAAAAATCAATGAATATTGTAAATGCACAAACAGTAATATCTCCACATTGCAAGGTGCAATTCTGAAATTTTTTGCTTTTTCCTGCTAATCCTAGCATGATAAAGAAGATTCAAAGAGAGTGAGATGCCAGCTCCTTTCATTCAGTCAGTAGCTTCAAACATTTCTGGACGTTTTTCAATGGCAAAAATCAATGAATATTGCAAATGCACAAACAGTAATATCTCCACATTGCAAGGTGCAATTCTGAAATTTTTTGCTTTTTCCTGCTAATCCTAGCATGATAAAGAAGATTCAAAGAGAGTGAGATGCCAGCTCCTTTCATTCAGTCAGTAGCTTCAAACATTTCTGGTATGTGAATAACATGATGTTTTTCAATGGCAAAAATCAATGAATATTGTAAATGCACAAACAGTAATATCTCCACATTGCAAGGTGCAATTCTGAAATTTTTTGCTTTTTCCTGCTAATCCTAGCATGATAAAGAAGATTCAAAGAGAGTGAGATGCCAGCTCCTTTCATTCAGTCAGTAGCTTCAAACATTTCTGGTATATGAATAACATGATGTTTTTCAATGGCAAAAATCAATGAATATTGTAATTGCACAAACAGTAATATCTCCACATTGCAAGGTGCAATTCTGAAATATTTTGCTTTTTCCTGCTAATCCTAGCATGATAAAGAAGATTCAAAGAGAGTGAGATGCCAGCTCCTTTCATTCAGTCAGTAGCTTCAAACATTTCTGGACGTTTTTCAATGGCAAAAATCAATGAATATTGTAAATGCACAAACAGTAATATCTCCACATTGCAAGGTGCAATTCTGAAATTTTTTGCTTTTTCCTGCTAATCCTATCATGATAAAGAAGATTCAAAGAGAGTGAGATGCCAGCTCCTTTCATTCAGTCAGTAGCTTCAAACATTTCTGGTATATGAATAACATGATGTTTTTCAATGGCAAAAATCAATGAATATTGTAAATGCACAAACAGTAATATCTCCACATTGCAAGGTGCAATTCTGAAATTTTTTGCTTTTTCCTGCTAATCCTAGCGTGATAAAGAAGATTCAAAGAGAGTGAGATGCCAGCTCCTTTCATTCAGTCAGTAGCTTCAAACATTTCTGGTATATGAATAACATGATGTTTTTCAATGGCAAAAATCAATGAATATTGTAATTGCACAAACAGTAATATCTCCACATTGCAAGGTGCAATTCTGAAATTTTTTGCTTTTTCCTGCTAATCCTAGCATGATAAAGAAGATTCAAAGAGAGTGAGATGCCAGCTCCTTTCATTCAGTCAGTAGCTTCAAACATTTCTGGACGTTTTTCAATGGCAAAAATCAATGAATATTGTAAATGCACAAACAGTAATATCTCCACATTGCAAGGTGCAATTCTGAAATTTTTTGCTTTTTCCTGCTAATCCTAGCATGATAAAGAAGATTCAAAGAGAGTGAGATGCCAGCTCCTCTCATTCAGTCAGTAGCTTCAAACATTTCTGGTATATGAATAACATGATGTTTTTCAATGGCAAAAATCAATGAATATTGTAAATGCACAAACAGTAATATCTCCACATTGCAAGGTGCAATTCTGAAAATTTTTGCTTTTTCCTGCTAATCCTAGCATGATAAAGAAGATTCAAAGAGAGTGAGATGCCAGCTCCTTTCATTCAGTCAGTAGCTTCAAACATTTCTGGACGTATTTCAATGGCAAAAATCAATGAATATTGTAAATGCACAAACAGTAATATCTCCACATTGCAAGGTGCAATTCTGAAATTTTTTGCTTTTTCCTGCTAATCCTAGCATGATAAAGAAGATTCAAAGAGAGTGAGATGCCAGCTCCTTTCATTCAGTCAGTAGCTTCAAACATTTCTGGTATATGAATAACATGATGTTTTTCAATGGCAAAAATCAATGAATATTGTAAATGCACAAACAGTAATATCTCCACATTGCAAGGTGCAATTCTGAAATTTTTTGCTTTTTCCTGCTAATCCTAGCATGATAAAGAAGATTCAAAGAGAGTGAGATGCCAGCTCCTTTCATTCAGTCAGTAGCTTCAAACATTTCTGGATGTTTTTCAATGGCAAAAATCAATGAATATTGTAAATGCACAAACAGTAATATCTCCACATTGCAAGGTACAATTCTGAAATTTTTTGCTTTTTCCTGCTAATCCTAGCATGATAAAGAAGATTCAAAGAGAGTGAGATGCCATCTCCTTTCATTCAGTCAGTAGCTTCAAACATTTCTGGACGTTTTTCAATGGCAAAAATCAATGAATATTGTAAATGCACAAACAGTAATATCTCCACATTGCAAGGTGCAATTCTGAAATTTTTTGCTTTTTCCTGCTAATACTAGCATGATAAATAAGATTCAAAGAGAGTGAGATGCCAGCTCCTTTCATTCAGTCAGTAGCTTCAAACATTTCTGGACGTTTTTCAATGGCAAAAATCAATGAATATTGTAAATGCACAAACAGTAATATCTCCACATTGCAAGGTGCAATTCTGAAATTTTTTGCTTTTTCCTGCTAATCCTAGCATGATAAAGAAGATTCAAAGAGAGTGAGATGCCAGCTCCTTTCATTCAGTCAGTAGCTTCAAACATTTCTGGACGTTTTTCAATGGCAAAAATCAATGAATATTGTAAATGCACAAACAGTAATATCTCCACATTGCAAGGTGCAATTCTGAAATTTTTTTCTTTTTCCTGCTAATCCTAGCATGATAAAGAAGATTCAAAGAGAGTGAGATGCCAGCTCCTTTCATTCAGTCAGTAGCTTCAAACATTTCTGGTATATGAATAACATGATGTTTTTCAATGGCAAAAATCAATGAATATTGTAAATGCACAAACAGTAATATCTCCACATTGCAAGGTGCAATTCTGAAATTTTTTGCTTTTTCCTGCTAATCCTAGCATGATAAAGAAGATTCAAAGAGAGTGAGATGCCAGCTCCTTTCATTCAGTCAGTAGCTTCAAACATTTCTGGACGTTTTTCAATGGCAAAAATCAATGAATATTGTAAATGCACAAACAGTAATATCTCCACATTGCAAGGTGCAATTCTGAAATTTTTTGCTTTTTCCAGCTAATCCTAGCATGATAAAGAAGATTCAAAGAGAGTGAGAGGCCAGCTCCTTTCATTCAGTCAGTAGCTTCAAACATTTCTGGTATATGAATAACATGATGTTTTTCAATGGCAAAAATCAATGAATGTTGTAAATGCACAAACAGTAATATCTCCACATTGCAAGGTGCAATTCTGAAATTTTTTGCTTTTTCCTGCTAATCCTAGCATGATAAAGAAGATTCAAAGAGACTGAGATGCCAGCTCCTTTCATTCAGTCAGTAGCTTCAAACATTTCTGGACGTTTTTCAATGGCAAAAATCAATGAATATTGTAAATGCACAAACAGTAATATCTCCACATTGCAAGGTGCAATTCTGAAATTTTTTGCTTTTTCCTGCTAATCCTAGCATGATAAAGAAGATTCAAAGAGAGTGAGATGCCAGCTCCTTTCATTCAGTCAGTAGCTTCAAACATTTCTGGATGTTTTTCAATGGCAAAAATCAATGAATATTGTAAATGCACAAACAGTAATATCTCCACATTGCAAGGTACAATTCTGAAATTTTTTGCTTTTTCCTGCTAATCCTAGCATGATAAAGAAGATTCAAAGAGAGTGAGATGCCATCTCCTTTCATTCAGTCAGTAGCTTCAAACATTTCTGGACGTTTTTCAATGGCAAAAATCAATGAATATTGTAAATGCACAAACAGTAATATCTCCACATTGCAAGGTGCAATTCTGAAATTTTTTGCTTTTTCCTGCTAATACTAGCATGATAAATAAGATTCAAAGAGAGTGAGATGCCAGCTCCTTTCATTCAGTCAGTAGCTTCAAACATTTCTGGACGTTTTTCAATGGCAAAAATCAATGAATATTGTAAATGCACAAACAGTAATATCTCCACATTGCAAGGTGCAATTCTGAAATTTTTTGCTTTTTCCTGCTAATCCTAGCATGATAAAGAAGATTCAAAGAGAGTGAGATGCCAGCTCCTTTCATTCAGTCAGTAGCTTCAAACATTTCTGGACGTTTTTCAATGGCAAAAATCAATGAATATTGTAAATGCACAAACAGTAATATCTCCACATTGCAAGGTGCAATTCTGAAATTTTTTGCTTTTTCCTGCTAATCCTAGCATGATAAAGAAGATTCAAAGAGAGTGAGATGCCAGCTCCTTTCATTCAGTCAGTAGCTTCAAACATTTCTGGTATATGAATAACATGATGTTTTTCAATGGCAAAAATCAATGAATATTGTAATTGCACAAACAGTAATATCTCCACATTGCAAGGTGCAATTCTGAAATTTTTTGCTTTTTCCTGCTAATCCTAGCATGATAAAGAAGATTCAAAGAGAGTGAGATGCCAGCTCCTTTCATTCAGTCAGTAGCTTCAAACATTTCTGGACGTTTTTCAATGGCAAAAATCAATGAATATTGTAAATGCACAAACAGTAATATCTCCACATTGCAAGGTGCAATTCTGAAATTTTTTGCTTTTTCCTGCTAATCCTAGCATGATAAAGAAGATTCAAAGAGAGTGAGATGCCAGCTCCTCTCATTCAGTCAGTAGCTTCAAACATTTCTGGTATATGAATAACATGATGTTTTTCAATGGCAAAAATCAATGAATATTGTAAATGCACAAACAGTAATATCTCCACATTGCAAGGTGCAATTCTGAAAATTTTTGCTTTTTCCTGCTAATCCTAGCATGATAAAGAAGATTCAAAGAGAGTGAGATGCCAGCTCCTTTCATTCAGTCAGTAGCTTCAAACATTTCTGGACGTTTTTCAATGGCAAAAATCAATGAATATTGTAAATGCACAAACAGTAATATCTCCACATTGCAAGGTGCAATTCTGAAATTTTTTGCTTTTTCCTGCTAATCCTAGCATGATAAAGAAGATTCAAAGAGAGTGAGATGCCAGCTCCTTTCATTCAGTCAGTAGCTTCAAACATTTCTGGTATATGAATAACATGATGTTTTTCAATGGCAAAAATCAATGAATATTGTAATTGCACAAACAGTAATATCTCCACATTGCAAGGTGCAATTCTGAAATTTTTTGCTTTTTCCTGCTAATCCTAGCATGATAAAGAAGATTCAAAGAGAGTGAGATGCCAGCTCCTTTCATTCAGTCAGTAGCTTCAAACATTTCTGGACGTTTTTCAATGGCAAAAATCAATGAATATTGTAAATGCACAAACAGTAATATCTCCACATTGCAAGGTGCAATTCTGAAATTTTTTGCTTTTTCCTGCTAATCCTAGCATGATAAAGAAGATTCAAAGAGAGTGAGATGCCAGCTCCTCTCATTCAGTCAGTAGCTTCAAACATTTCTGGTATATGAATAACATGATGTTTTTCAATGGCAAAAATCAATGAATATTGTAAATGCACAAACAGTAATATCTCCACATTGCAAGGTGCAATTCTGAAAATTTTTGCTTTTTCCTGCTAATCCTAGCATGATAAAGAAGATTCAAAGAGAGTGAGATGCCAGCTCCTTTCATTCAGTCAGTAGCTTCAAACATTTCTGGACGTATTTCAATGGCAAAAATCAATGAATATTGTAAATGCACAAACAGTAATATCTCCACATTGCAAGGTGCAATTCTGAAATTTTTTGCTTTTTCCTGCTAATCCTAGCATGATAAAGAAGATTCAAAGAGAGTGAGATGCCAGCTCCTTTCATTCAGTCAGTAGCTTCAAACATTTCTGGTATATGAATAACATGATGTTTTTCAATGGCAAAAATCAATGAATATTGTAAATGCACAAACAGTAATATCTCCACATTGCAAGGTGCAATTCTGAAATTTTTTGCTTTTTCCTGCTAATCCTAGCATGATAAAGAAGATTCAAAGAGAGTGAGATGCCAGCTCCTTTCATTCAGTCAGTAGCTTCAAACATTTCTGGATGTTTTTCAATGGCAAAAATCAATGAATATTGTAAATGCACAAACAGTAATATCTCCACATTGCAAGGTACAATTCTGAAATTTTTTGCTTTTTCCTGCTAATCCTAGCATGATAAAGAAGATTCAAAGAGAGTGAGATGCCATCTCCTTTCATTCAGTCAGTAGCTTCAAACATTTCTGGACGTTTTTCAATGGCAAAAATCAATGAATATTGTAAATGCACAAACAGTAATATCTCCACATTGCAAGGTGCAATTCTGAAATTTTTTGCTTTTTCCTGCTAATACTAGCATGATAAATAAGATTCAAAGAGAGTGAGATGCCAGCTCCTTTCATTCAGTCAGTAGCTTCAAACATTTCTGGACGTTTTTCAATGGCAAAAATCAATGAATATTGTAAATGCACAAACAGTAATATCTCCACATTGCAAGGTGCAATTCTGAAATTTTTTGCTTTTTCCTGCTAATCCTAGCATGATAAAGAAGATTCAAAGAGAGTGAGATGCCAGCTCCTTTCATTCAGTCAGTAGCTTCAAACATTTCTGGACGTTTTTCAATGGCAAAAATCAATGAATATTGTAAATGCACAAACAGTAATATCTCCACATTGCAAGGTGCAATTCTGAATTTTTTTTCTTTTTCCTGCTAATCCTAGCATGATAAAGAAGATTCAAAGAGAGTGAGATGCCAGCTCCTTTCATTCAGTCAGTAGCTTCAAACATTTCTGGTATATGAATAACATGATGTTTTTCAATGGCAAAAATCAATGAATATTGTAAATGCACAAACAGTAATATCTCCACATTGCAAGGTGCAATTCTGAAATTTTTTGCTTTTTCCTGCTAATCCTAGCATGATAAAGAAGATTCAAAGAGAGTGAGATGCCAGCTCCTTTCATTCAGTCAGTAGCTTCAAACATTTCTGGACGTTTTTCAATGGCAAAAATCAATGAATATTGTAAATGCACAAACAGTAATATCTCCACATTGCAAGGTGCAATTCTGAAATTTTTTGCTTTTTCCAGCTAATCCTAGCATGATAAAGAAGATTCAAAGAGAGTGAGAGGCCAGCTCCTTTCATTCAGTCAGTAGCTTCAAACATTTCTGGTATATGAATAACATGATGTTTTTCAATGGCAAAAATCAATGAATGTTGTAAATGCACAAACAGTAATATCTCCACATTGCAAGGTGCAATTCTGAAATTTTTTGCTTTTTCCTGCTAATCCTAGCATGATAAAGAAGATTCAAAGAGACTGAGATGCCAGCTCCTTTCATTCAGTCAGTAGCTTCAAACATTTCTGGACGTTTTTCAATGGCAAAAATCAATGAATATTGTAAATGCACAAACAGTAATATCTCCACATTGCAAGGTGCAATTCTGAAATTTTTTGCTTTTTCCTGCTAATCCTAGCATGATAAAGAAGATTCAAAGAGAGTGAGATGCCAGCTCCTTTCATTCAGTCAGTAGCTTCAAACATTTCTGGATGTTTTTCAATGGCAAAAATCAATGAATATTGTAAATGCACAAACAGTAATATCTCCACATTGCAAGGTACAATTCTGAAATTTTTTGCTTTTTCCTGCTAATCCTAGCATGATAAAGAAGATTCAAAGAGAGTGAGATGCCATCTCCTTTCATTCAGTCAGTAGCTTCAAACATTTCTGGACGTTTTTCAATGGCAAAAATCAATGAATATTGTAAATGCACAAACAGTAATATCTCCACATTGCAAGGTGCAATTCTGAAATTTTTTGCTTTTTCCTGCTAATACTAGCATGATAAATAAGATTCAAAGAGAGTGAGATGCCAGCTCCTTTCATTCAGTCAGTAGCTTCAAACATTTCTGGACGTTTTTCAATGGCAAAAATCAATGAATATTGTAAATGCACAAACAGTAATATCTCCACATTGCAAGGTGCAATTCTGAAATTTTTTGCTTTTTCCTGCTAATCCTAGCATGATAAAGAAGATTCAAAGAGAGTGAGATGCCAGCTCCTTTCATTCAGTCAGTAGCTTCAAACATTTCTGGACGTTTTTCAATGGCAAAAATCAATGAATATTGTAAATGCACAAACAGTAATATCTCCACATTGCAAGGTGCAATTCTGAAATTTTTTTCTTTTTCCTGCTAATCCTAGCATGATAAAGAAGATTCAAAGAGAGTGAGATGCCAGCTCCTTTCATTCAGTCAGTAGCTTCAAACATTTCTGGTATATGAATAACATGATGTTTTTCAATGGCAAAAATCAATGAATATTGTAAATGCACAAACAGTAATATCTCCACATTGCAAGGTGCAATTCTGAAATTTTTTGCTTTTTCCTGCTAATCCTAGCATGATAAAGAAGATTCAAAGAGAGTGAGATGCCAGCTCCTTTCATTCAGTCAGTAGCTTCAAACATTTCTGGTATGTGAATAACATGATGTTTTTCAATGGCAAAAATCAATGAATATTGTAAATGCACAAACAGTAATATCTCCACATTGCAAGGTGCAATTCTGAAATTTTTTGCTTTTTCCTGCTAATCCTAGCATGATAAAGAAGATTCAAAGAGAGTGAGATGCCAGCTCCTTTCATTCAGTCAGTAGCTTCAAACATTTCTGGTATATGAATAACATGATGTTTTTCAATGGCAAAAATCAATGAATATTGTAATTGCACAAACAGTAATATCTCCACATTGCAAGGTGCAATTCTGAAATATTTTGCTTTTTCCTGCTAATCCTAGCATGATAAAGAAGATTCAAAGAGAGTGAGATGCCAGCTCCTTTCATTCAGTCAGTAGCTTCAAACATTTCTGGACGTTTTTCAATGGCAAAAATCAATGAATATTGTAAATGCACAAACAGTAATATCTCCACATTGCAAGGTGCAATTCTGAAATTTTTTGCTTTTTCCTGCTAATCCTAGCATGATAAAGAAGATTCAAAGAGAGTGAGATGCCAGCTCCTTTCATTCAGTCAGTAGCTTCAAACATTTCTGGTATATGAATAACATGATGTTTTTCAATGGCAAAAAATCAATGAATATTGTAAATGCACAAACAGTAATATCTCCACATTGCAAGGTGCAATTCTGAAATTTTTTGCTTTTTCCTGCTAATCCTAGCATGATAAAGAAGATTCAAAGAGAGTGAGATGCCAGCTCCTTTCATTCAGTCAGTAGCTTCAAACATTTCTGGTATGTGAATAACATGATGTTTTTCAATGGCAAAAATCAATGAATATTGTAAATGCACAAACAGTAATATCTCCACATTGCAAGGTGCAATTCTGAAATTTTTTGCTTTTTCCTGCTAATCCTAGCATGATAAAGAAGATTCAAAGAGAGTGAGATGCCAGCTCCTTTCATTCAGTCAGTAGCTTCAAACATTTCTGGTATATGAATAACATGATGTTTTTCAATGGCAAAAATCAATGAATATTGTAATTGCACAAACAGTAATATCTCCACATTGCAAGGTGCAATTCTTAAATATTTTGCTTTTTCCTGCTAATCCTAGCATGATAAAGAAGATTCAAAGAGAGTGAGATGCCAGCTCCTTTCATTCAGTCAGTAGCTTCAAACATTTCTGGACGTTTTTCAATGGCAAAAATCAATGAATATTGTAAATGCACAAACAGTAATATCTCCACATTGCAAGGTGCAATTCTGAAATTTTTTGCTTTTTCCTGCTAATCCTAGCATGATAAAGAAGATTCAAAGAGAGTGAGATGCCAGCTCCTTTCATTCAGTCAGTAGCTTCAAACATTTCTGGTATATGAATAACATGATGTTTTTCAATGGCAAAAAATCAATGAATATTGTAAATGCACAAACAGTAATATCTCCACATTGCAAGGTGCAATTCTGAAATTTTTTGCTTTTTCCTGCTAATCCTAGCATGATAAAGAAGATTCAAAGAGAGTGAGATGCCAGCTCCTTTCATTCAGTCAGTAGCTTCAAACATTTCTGGTATATGAATAACATGATGTTTTTCAATGGCAAAAATCAATGAATATTGTAATTGCACAAACAGTAATATCTCCACATTGCAAGGTGCAATTCTGAAATTTTTTGCTTTTTCCTGCTAATCCTAGCATGATAAAGAAGGTTCAAAGAGAGTGAGATGCCAGCTCCTTTCATTCAGTCAGTAGCTTCAAACATTTCTGGACGTTTTTCAATGGCAAAAATCAATGAATATTGTAAATGCACAAACAGTAATATCTCCACATTGCAAGGTGCAATTCTGAAATTTTTTGCTTTTTCCTGCTAATCCTAGCATGATAAAGAAGATTCAAAGAGAGTGAGATGCCAGCTCCTCTTATTCAGTCAGTAGCTTCAAACATTTCTGGTATATGAATAACATGATGTTTTTCAATGGCAAAAATCAATGAATATTGTAAATGCACAAACAGTAATATCTCCACATTGCAAGGTGCAATTCTGAAAATTTTTGCTCTTTCCTGCTAATCCTAGCATGATAAAGAAGATTCAAAGAGAGTGAGATGCCAGCTCCTTTCATTCAGTCAGTAGCTTCAAACATTTCTGGACGTGTTTCAATGGCAAAAATCAATGAATATTGTAAATGCACAAACAGTAATATCTCCACATTGCAAGGTGCAATTCTGAAATTTTTTGCTTTTTCCTGCTAATCCTAGCATGATAAAGAAGATTCAAAGAGAGTGAGATGCCAGCTCCTTTCTTTCAGTCAGTAGCTTCAAACATTTCTGGTATATGAATAACATGATGTTTTTCAATGGCAAAAATCAATGAATATTGTAAATGCACAAACAGTAATATCTCCACATTGCAAGGTGCAATTCTGAAATTTTTTGCTTTTTCCTGCTAATCCTAGCATGATAAAGAAGATTCAAAGAGAGTGAGATGCCAGCTCCTTTCATTCAGTCAGTAGCTTCAAACATTTCTGGACGTTTTTCAATGGCAAAAATCAATGAATATTGTACATGCACAAACAGTAATATCTCCACATTGCAAGGTGCAATTCTGAAATTTTTTGCTTTTTCCAGCTAATCCTAGCATGATAAAGAAGATTCAAAGAGAGTGAGAGGCCAGCTCCTTTCATTCAGTCAGTAGCTTCAAACATTTCTGGACGTTTTTCAATGGCAAAAATCAATGAATATTGTAAATGCACAAACAGTAATATCTCCACATTGCAAGGTGCAATTCTGAAATTTTTTGCTTTTTCCTGCTAATCCTAGCATGATAAAGAAGATTCAAAGAGAGTGAGATGCCAGCTCCTCTCATTCAGTCAGTAGCTTCAAACATTTCTGGTATATGAATAACATGATGTTTTTCAATGGCAAAAATCAATGAATATTGTAAATGCACAAACAGTAATATCTCCACATTGCAAGGTGCAATTCTGAAAATTTTTGCTTTTTCCTGCTAATCCTAGCATGATAAAGAAGATTCAAAGAGAGTGAGATGCCAGCTCCTTTCATTCAGTCAGTAGCTTCAAACATTTCTGGACGTATTTCAATGGCAAAAATCAATGAATATTGTAAATGCACAAACAGTAATATCTCCACATTGCAAGGTGCAATTCTGAAATTTTTTGCTTTTTCCTGCTAATCCTAGCATGATAAAGAAGATTCAAAGAGAGTGAGATGCCAGCTCCTTTCATTCAGTCAGTAGCTTCAAACATTTCTGGTATATGAATAACATGATGTTTTTCAATGGCAAAAATCAATGAATATTGTAAATGCACAAACAGTAATATCTCCACATTGCAAGGTGCAATTCTGAAATTTTTTGCTTTTTCCTGCTAATCCTAGCATGATAAAGAAGATTCAAAGAGAGTGAGATGCCAGCTCCTTTCATTCAGTCAGTAGCTTCAAACATTTCTGGATGTTTTTCAATGGCAAAAATCAATGAATATTGTAAATGCACAAACAGTAATATCTCCACATTGCAAGGTACAATTCTGAAATTTTTTGCTTTTTCCTGCTAATCCTAGCATGATAAAGAAGATTCAAAGAGAGTGAGATGCCATCTCCTTTCATTCAGTCAGTAGCTTCAAACATTTCTGGACGTTTTTCAATGGCAAAAATCAATGAATATTGTAAATGCACAAACAGTAATATCTCCACATTGCAAGGTGCAATTCTGAAATTTTTTGCTTTTTCCTGCTAATACTAGCATGATAAATAAGATTCAAAGAGAGTGAGATGCCAGCTCCTTTCATTCAGTCAGTAGCTTCAAACATTTCTGGACGTTTTTCAATGGCAAAAATCAATGAATATTGTAAATGCACAAACAGTAATATCTCCACATTGCAAGGTGCAATTCTGAAATTTTTTGCTTTTTCCTGCTAATCCTAGCATGATAAAGAAGATTCAAAGAGAGTGAGATGCCAGCTCCTTTCATTCAGTCAGTAGCTTCAAACATTTCTGGACGTTTTTCAATGGCAAAAATCAATGAATATTGTAAATGCACAAACAGTAATATCTCCACATTGCAAGGTGCAATTCTGAAATTTTTTTCTTTTTCCTGCTAATCCTAGCATGATAAAGAAGATTCAAAGAGAGTGAGATGCCAGCTCCTTTCATTCAGTCAGTAGCTTCAAACATTTCTGGTATATGAATAACATGATGTTTTTCAATGGCAAAAATCAATGAATATTGTAAATGCACAAACAGTAATATCTCCACATTGCAAGGTGCAATTCTGAAATTTTTTGCTTTTTCCTGCTAATCCTAGCATGATAAAGAAGATTCAAAGAGAGTGAGATGCCAGCTCCTTTCATTCAGTCAGTAGCTTCAAACATTTCTGGACGTTTTTCAATGGCAAAAATCAATGAATATTGTAAATGCACAAACAGTAATATCTCCACATTGCAAGGTGCAATTCTGAAATTTTTTGCTTTTTCCAGCTAATCCTAGCATGATAAAGAAGATTCAAAGAGAGTGAGAGGCCAGCTCCTTTCATTCAGTCAGTAGCTTCAAACATTTCTGGTATATGAATAACATGATGTTTTTCAATGGCAAAAATCAATGAATGTTGTAAATGCACAAACAGTAATATCTCCACATTGCAAGGTGCAATTCTGAAATTTTTTGCTTTTTCCTGCTAATCCTAGCATGATAAAGAAGATTCAAAGAGACTGAGATGCCAGCTCCTTTCATTCAGTCAGTAGCTTCAAACATTTCTGGACGTTTTTCAATGGCAAAAATCAATGAATATTGTAAATGCACAAACAGTAATATCTCCACATTGCAAGGTGCAATTCTGAAATTTTTTGCTTTTTCCTGCTAATCCTAGCATGATAAAGAAGATTCAAAGAGAGTGAGATGCCAGCTCCTTTCATTCAGTCAGTAGCTTCAAACATTTCTGGATGTTTTTCAATGGCAAAAATCAATGAATATTGTAAATGCACAAACAGTAATATCTCCACATTGCAAGGTACAATTCTGAAATTTTTTGCTTTTTCCTGCTAATCCTAGCATGATAAAGAAGATTCAAAGAGAGTGAGATGCCATCTCCTTTCATTCAGTCAGTAGCTTCAAACATTTCTGGACGTTTTTCAATGGCAAAAATCAATGAATATTGTAAATGCACAAACAGTAATATCTCCACATTGCAAGGTGCAATTCTGAAATTTTTTGCTTTTTCCTGCTAATACTAGCATGATAAATAAGATTCAAAGAGAGTGAGATGCCAGCTCCTTTCATTCAGTCAGTAGCTTCAAACATTTCTGGACGTTTTTCAATGGCAAAAATCAATGAATATTGTAAATGCACAAACAGTAATATCTCCACATTGCAAGGTGCAATTCTGAAATTTTTTGCTTTTTCCTGCTAATCCTAGCATGATAAAGAAGATTCAAAGAGAGTGAGATGCCAGCTCCTTTCATTCAGTCAGTAGCTTCAAACATTTCTGGACGTTTTTCAATGGCAAAAATCAATGAATATTGTAAATGCACAAACAGTAATATCTCCACATTGCAAGGTGCAATTCTGAAATTTTTTTCTTTTTCCTGCTAATCCTAGCATGATAAAGAAGATTCAAAGAGAGTGAGATGCCAGCTCCTTTCATTCAGTCAGTAGCTTCAAACATTTCTGGTATATGAATAACATGATGTTTTTCAATGGCAAAAATCAATGAATATTGTAAATGCACAAACAGTAATATCTCCACATTGCAAGGTGCAATTCTGAAATTTTTTGCTTTTTCCTGCTAATCCTAGCATGATAAAGAAGATTCAAAGAGAGTGAGATGCCAGCTCCTTTCATTCAGTCAGTAGCTTCAAACATTTCTGGTATGTGAATAACATGATGTTTTTCAATGGCAAAAATCAATGAATATTGTAAATGCACAAACAGTAATATCTCCACATTGCAAGGTGCAATTCTGAAATTTTTTGCTTTTTCCTGCTAATCCTAGCATGATAAAGAAGATTCAAAGAGAGTGAGATGCCAGCTCCTTTCATTCAGTCAGTAGCTTCAAACATTTCTGGTATATGAATAACATGATGTTTTTCAATGGCAAAAATCAATGAATATTGTAATTGCACAAACAGTAATATCTCCACATTGCAAGGTGCAATTCTGAAATATTTTGCTTTTTCCTGCTAATCCTAGCATGATAAAGAAGATTCAAAGAGAGTGAGATGCCAGCTCCTTTCATTCAGTCAGTAGCTTCAAACATTTCTGGACGTTTTTCAATGGCAAAAATCAATGAATATTGTAAATGGACAAACAGTAATATCTCCACATTGCAAGGTGCAATTCTGAAATTTTTTGCTTTTTCCTGCTAATCCTAGCATGATAAAGAAGATTCAAAGAGAGTGAGATGCCAGCTCCTTTCATTCAGTCAGTAGCTTCAAACATTTCTGGTATATGAATAACATGATGTTTTTCAATGGCAAAAAATCAATGAATATTGTAAATGCACAAACAGTAATATCTCCACATTGCAAGGTGCAATTCTGAAATTTTTTGCTTTTTCCTGCTAATCCTAGCATGATAAAGAAGATTCAAAGAGAGTGAGATGCCTGCTCCTTTCATTCAGTCAGTAGCTTCAAACATTTCTGGTATATGAATAACATGATGTTTTTCAATGGCAAAAATCAATGAATATTGTAATTGCACAAACAGTAATATCTCCACATTGCAAGGTGCAATTCTGAAATTTTTTGCTTTTTCCTGCTAATCCTAGCATGATAAAGAAGGTTCAAAGAGAGTGAGATGCCAGCTCCTTTCATTCAGTCAGTAGCTTCAAACATTTCTGGACGTTTTTCAATGGCAAAAATCAATGAATATTGTAAATGCACAAACAGTAATATCTCCACATTGCAAGGTGCAATTCTGAAATTTTTTGCTTTTTCCTGCTAATCCTAGCATGATAAAGAAGATTCAAAGAGAGTGAGATGCCAGCTCCTCTCATTCAGTCAGTAGCTTCAAACATTTCTGGTATATGAATAACATGATGTTTTTCAATGGCAAAAATCAATGAATATTGTAAATGCACAAAGAGTAATATCTCCACATTGCAAGGTGCAATTCTGAAAATTTTTGCTCTTTCCTGCTAATCCTAGCATGATAAAGAAGATTCAAAGAGAGTGAGATGCCAGCTCCTTTCATTCAGTCAGTAGCTTCAAACATTTCTGGACGTGTTTCAATGGCAAAAATCAATGAATATTGTAAATGCACAAACAGTAATATCTCCACATTGCAAGGTGCAATTCTGAAATTTTTTGCTTTTTCCTGCTAATCCTAGCATGATAAAGAAGATTCAAAGAGAGTGAGATGCCAGCTCCTTTCTTTCAGTCAGTAGCTTCAAACATTTCTGGTATATGAATAACATGATGTTTTTCAATGGCAAAAATCAATGAATATTGTAAATGCACAAACAGTAATATCTCCACATTGCAAGGTGCAATTCTGAAATTTTTTGCTTTTTCCTGCTAATCCTAGCATGATAAAGAAGATTCAAAGAGAGTGAGATGCCAGCTCCTTTCATTCAGTCAGTAGCTTCAAACATTTCTGGACGTTTTTCAATGGCAAAAATCAATGAATATTGTACATGCACAAACAGTAATATCTCCACATTGCAAGGTGCAATTCTGAAATTTTTTGCTTTTTCCAGCTAATCCTAGCATGATAAAGAAGATTCAAAGAGAGTGAGAGGCCAGCTCCTTTCATTCAGTCAGTAGCTTCAAACATTTCTGGTATATGAATAACATGATGTTTTTCAATGGCAAAAATCAATGAATGTTGTAAATGCACAAACAGTAATATCTCCACATTGCAAGGTGCAATTCTGAAATTTTTTGCTTTTTCCTGCTCATCCTAGCATGATAAAGAAGATTCAAAGAGACTGAGATGCCAGCTCCTTTCATTCAGTCAGTAGCTTCAAACATTTCTGGACGTTTTTCAATGGCAAAAATCAATGAATATTGTAAATGCACAAACAGTAATATCTCCACATTGCAAGGTGCAATTCTGAAATTTTTTGCTTTTTCCTGCTAATCCTAGCATGATAAAGAAGATTCAAAGAGAGTGAGATGCCAGCTCCTTTCATTCAGTCAGTAGCTTCAAACATTTCTGGATGTTTTTCAATGGCAAAAATCAATGAATATTGTAAATGCACAAACAGTAATATCTCCACATTGCAAGGTGCAATTCTGAAATTTTTTGCTTTTTCCTGCTAATCCTAGCATGATAAAGAAGATTCAAAGAGAGTGAGATGCCAGCTCCTTTCATTCAGTCAGTAGCTTCAAACATTTCTGGTATATGAATAACATGATGTTTTTCAATGGCAAAAATCAATGAATATTGTAAATGTACAAACAGGAATATCTCCACATTGCAAGGTGCAATTCTGAAATTTTTTGCTTTTTCCTGCTAATCCTAGCATGATAAAGAAGATTCAAAGAGAGTGAGATGCCAGCTCCTTTCATTCAGTCAGTAGCTTCAAACATTTCTGGACGTTTTTCAATGGCAAAAATCAATGAATATTGTAAATGCACAAACAGTAATATCTCCACATTGCAAGGTGCAATTCTGAAATTTTTTGCTTTTTCCAGTTAATCCTAGCATGATAAAGAAGATTCAAAGAGAGTGAGATGCCAGCTCCTTTCATTCAGTCAGTAGCTTCAAACATTTCTGGTATATGAATAACATGATGTTTTTCAATGGCAAAAATCAATGAATATTGTAAATGCACAAACAGTAATATCTCCACATTGCAAGGTGCAATTCTGAAATTTTTTGTTTTTTCCTGCTAATCCTAGCATGATAAAGAAGATTCAAAGAGAGTGAGATGCCAGCTCCTTTCATTCAGTCAGTAGCTTCAAACATTTCTTGACGTTTTTCAATGGCAAAAATCAATGAATATTGTAAATGCACAAACAGTAATATCTCCACATTGCAAGGTGCAATTCTGAAATTTTTTGTTTTTTCCTCCTAATCCTAGCATGATAAAGAAGATTCAAAGAGAGTGAGATGCCAGCTCCTTTCATTCAGTCAGTAGCTTCAAACATTTCTGGACGTTTTTCAATGGCAAAAATCAATGAATATTGTAAATGCACAAACAGCAATATCTCCACATTGCAAGGTGCAATTCTGAAATTTTTTTCTTTTTCCTGCTAATCCTAGCATGATAAAGAAGATTCAAAGAGAGTGAGATGCCAGCTCCTTTCATTCAGTCAGTAGCTTCAAACATTTCTGGTATATGAATAACATGATGTTTTTCAATGGCAAAAATCAATGAATATTGTAAATGCACAAACAGTAATATCTCCACATTGCAAGGTGCAATTCTGAATTTTTTTGCTTTTTCCTGCTAATCCTAGCATGATAAAGAAGATTCAAAGAGAGTGAGATGCCAGCTCCTTTCATTCAGTCAGTAGCTTCAAACATTTCTGGACGTTTTTCAATGGCAAAAATCAATGAATATTGTAAATGCACAAACAGTAATATCTCCACATTGCAAGGTGCAATTCTGAAATTTTTTGCTTTTTCCTGCTAATCCTAGCATGATAAAGAAGATTCAAAGAGAGTGAGATGCCAGCTCCTTTCATTCAGTCAGTAGCTTCAAACATTTCTGGTATATGAATAACATGATGTTTTTCAATGGCAAAAATCAATGAATATTGTAAATGCACAAACAGTAATATCTCCACATTGCAAGGTGCAATTCTGAAATTTTTTGCTTTTTCCTGCTAATCCTAGCATGATAAAGAAGATTCAAAGAGAGTGAGATGCCAGCTCCTTTCATTCAGTCAGTAGCTTCAAACATTTCTGGTATATGAATAACATGATGTTTTTCAATGGCAAAAATCAATGAATATTGTAATTGCACAAACAGTAATATCTCCACATTGCAAAGTGCAATTCTGAAATTTTTTGCTTTTTCCTGCTAATCCTAGCATGATAAAGAAGATTCAAAGAGAGTGAGATGCCAGCTCCTTTCATTCAGTCAGTAGCTTCAAACATTTCTGGACGTTTTTCAATGGCAAAAATCAATGAATATTGTAAATGCACAAACAGTAATATCTCCACATTGCAAGGTGCAATTCTGAAATTTTTTGCTTTTTCCTGCTAATCCTAGCATGATAAAGAAGATTCAAAGAGAGTGAGATGCCAGCTCCTCTCATTCAGTCAGTAGCTTCAAACATTTCTGGTATATGAATAACATGATGTTTTTCAATGGCAAAAATCAATGAATATTGTAAATGCACAAACAGTAATATCTCCACATTGCAAGGTGCAATTCTGAAAATTTTTGCTTTTTCCTGCTAATCCTAGCATGATAAAGAAGATTCAAAGAGAGTGAGATGCCAGCTCCTTTCTTTCAGTCAGTAGCTTCAAACATTTCTGGTATATGAATAACATGATGTTTTTCAATGGCAAAAATCAATGAATATTGTAAATGCACAAACAGTAATATCTCCACATTGCAAGGTGCAATTCTGAAATTTTTTGCTTTTTCCTGCTAATCCTAGCATGATAAAGAAGATTCAAAGAGAGTGAGATGCCAGCTCCTTTCATTCAGTCAGTAGCTTCAAACATTTCTGGACGTTTTTCAATGGCAAAAATCAATGAATATTGTACATGCACAAACAGTAATATCTCCACATTGCAAGGTGCAATTCTGAAATTTTTTGCTTTTTCCAGCTAATCCTAGCATGATAAAGAAGATTCAAAGAGAGTGAGAGGCCAGCTCCTTTCATTCAGTCAGTAGCTTCAAACATTTCTGGTATATGAATAACATGATGTTTTTCAATGGCAAAAATCAATGAATGTTGTAAATGCACAAACAGTAATATCTCCACATTGCAAGGTGCAATTCTGAAATTTTTTGCTTTTTCCTGCTAATCCTAGCATGATAAAGAAGATTCAAAGAGACTGAGATGCCAGCTCCTTTCATTCAGTCAGTAGCTTCAAACATTTCTGGACGTTTTTCAATGGCAAAAATCAATGAATATTGTAAATGCACAAACAGTAATATCTCCACATTGCAAGGTGCAATTCTGAAATTTTTTGCTTTTTCCTGCTAATCCTAGCATGATAAAGAAGATTCAAAGAGAGTGAGATGCCAGCTCCTTTCATTCAGTCAGTAGCTTCAAACATTTCTGGATGTTTTTCAATGGCAAAAATCAATGAATATTGTAAATGCACAAACAGTAATATCTCCACATTGCAAGGTGCAATTCTGAAATTTTTTGCTTTTTCCTGCTAATCCTAGCATGATAAAGAAGATTCAAAGAGAGTGAGATGCCAGCTCCTTTCATTCAGTCAGTAGCTTCAAACATTTCTGGTATATGAATAACATGATGTTTTTCAATGGCAAAAATCAATGAATATTGTAAATGTACAAACAGGAATATCTCCACATTGCAAGGTGCAATTCTGAAATTTTTTGCTTTTTCCTGCTAATCCTAGCATGATAAAGAAGATTCAAAGAGAGTGAGATGCCAGCTCCTTTCATTCAGTCAGTAGCTTCAAACATTTCTGGACGTTTTTCAATGGCAAAAATCAATGAATATTGTAAATGCACAAACAGTAATATCTCCACATTGCAAGGTGCAATTCTGAAATTTTTTGCTTTTTCCAGTTAATCCTAGCATGATAAAGAAGATTCAAAGAGAGTGAGATGCCAGCTCCTTTCATTCAGTCAGTAGCTTCAAACATTTCTGGTATATGAATAACATGATGTTTTTCAATGGCAAAAATCAATGAATATTGTAAATGCACAAACAGTAATATCTCCACATTGCAAGGTGCAATTCTGAAATTTTTTGTTTTTTCCTGCTAATCCTAGCATGATAAAGAAGATTCAAAGAGAGTGAGATGCCAGCTCCTTTCATTCAGTCAGTAGCTTCAAACATTTCTTGACGTTTTTCAATGGCAAAAATCAATGAATATTGTAAATGCACAAACAGTAATATCTCCACATTGCAAGGTGCAATTCTGAAATTTTTTGTTTTTTCCTCCTAATCCTAGCATGATAAAGAAGATTCAAAGAGAGTGAGATGCCAGCTCCTTTCATTCAGTCAGTAGCTTCAAACATTTCTGGACGTTTTTCAATGGCAAAAATCAATGAATATTGTAAATGCACAAACAGCAATATCTCCACATTGCAAGGTGCAATTCTGAAATTTTTTTCTTTTTCCTGCTAATCCTAGCATGATAAAGAAGATTCAAAGAGAGTGAGATGCCAGCTCCTTTCATTCAGTCAGTAGCTTCAAACATTTCTGGTATATGAATAACATGATGTTTTTCAATGGCAAAAATCAATGAATATTGTAAATGCACAAACAGTAATATCTCCACATTGCAAGGTGCAATTCTGAATTTTTTTGCTTTTTCCTGCTAATCCTAGCATGATAAAGAAGATTCAAAGAGAGTGAGATGCCAGCTCCTTTCATTCAGTCAGTAGCTTCAAACATTTCTGGACGTTTTTCAATGGCAAAAATCAATGAATATTGTAAATGCACAAACAGTAATATCTCCACATTGCAAGGTGCAATTCTGAAATTTTTTGCTTTTTCCTGCTAATCCTAGCATGATAAAGAAGATTCAAAGAGAGTGAGATGCCAGCTCCTTTCATTCAGTCAGTAGCTTCAAACATTTCTGGTATATGAATAACATGATGTTTTTCAATGGCAAAAATCAATGAATATTGTAAATGCACAAACAGTAATATCTCCACATTGCAAGGTGCAATTCTGAAATTTTTTGCTTTTTCCTGCTAATCCTAGCATGATAAAGAAGATTCAAAGAGAGTGAGATGCCAGCTCCTTTCATTCAGTCAGTAGCTTCAAACATTTCTGGTATATGAATAACATGATGTTTTTCAATGGCAAAAATCAATGAATATTGTAATTGCACAAACAGTAATATCTCCACATTGCAAAGTGCAATTCTGAAATTTTTTGCTTTTTCCTGCTAATCCTAGCATGATAAAGAAGATTCAAAGAGAGTGAGATGCCAGCTCCTTTCATTCAGTCAGTAGCTTCAAACATTTCTGGACGTTTTTCAATGGCAAAAATCAATGAATATTGTAAATGCACAAACAGTAATATCTCCACATTGCAAGGTGCAATTCTGAAATTTTTTGCTTTTTCCTGCTAATCCTAGCATGATAAAGAAGATTCAAAGAGAGTGAGATGCCAGCTCCTCTCATTCAGTCAGTAGCTTCAAACATTTCTGGTATATGAATAACATGATGTTTTTCAATGGCAAAAATCAATGAATATTGTAAATGCACAAACAGTAATATCTCCACATTGCAAGGTGCAATTCTGAAAATTTTTGCTTTTTCCTGCTAATCCTAGCATGATAAAGAAGATTCAAAGAGAGTGAGATGCCAGCTCCTTTCATTCAGTCAGTAGCTTCAAACATTTCTGGACGTATTTCAATGGCAAAAATCAATGAATATTGTAAATGCACAAACAGTAATATCTCCACATTGCAAGGTGCAATTCTGAAATTTTTTGCTTTTTCCTGCTAATCCTAGCATGATAAAGAAGATTCAAAGAGAGTGAGATGCCAGCTCCTTTCATTCAGTCAGTAGCTTCAAACATTTCTGGTATATGAATAACATGATGTTTTTCAATGGCAAAAATCAATGAATATTGTAAATGCACAAACAGTAATATCTCCACATTGCAAGGTGCAATTCTGAAATTTTTTGCTCTTTCCTGCTAATCCTAGCATGATAAAGAAGATTCAAAGAGAGTGAGATGCCAGCTCCTTTCATTCAGTCAGTAGCTTCAAACATTTCTGGACGTTTTTCAATGGCAAAAATCAATGAATATTGTAAATGCACAAACAGTAATATCTCCACATTGCAAGGTGCAATTCTGAAATTTTTTGCTTTTTCCTGCTAATCCTAGCATGATAAAGAAGATTCAAAGAGAGTGAGATGCCAGCTCCTTTCTTTCAGTCAGTAGCTTCAAACATTTCTGGTATATGAATAACATGATGTTTTTCAATGGCAAAAATCAATGAATATTGTAAATGCACAAACAGTAATATCTCCACATTGCAAGGTGCAATTCTGAAATTTTTTGCTTTTTCCTGCTAATCCTAGCATGATAAAGAAGATTCAAAGAGAGTGAGATGCCAGCTCCTTTCATTCAGTCAGTAGCTTCAAACATTTCTGGTATGTGAATAACATGATGTTTTTCAATGGCAAAAATCAATGAATATTGTAAATGTACAAACAGTAATATCTCCACATTGCAAGGTGCAATTCTGAAATTTTTTGCTTTTTCCTGCTAATCCTAGCATGATAAAGAAGATTCAAAGAGAGTGAGATGCCAGCTCCTTTCATTCAGTCAGTAGCTTCAAACATTTCTGGTATATGAATAACATGATGTTTTTCAATGGCAAAAATCAATGAATATTGTAATTGCACAAACAGTAATATCTCCACATTGCAAGGTGCAATTCTGAAATATTTTGCTTTTTCCTGCTAATCCTAGCATGATAAAGAAGATTCAAAGAGAGTGAGATGCCAGCTCCTTTCATTCAGTCAGTAGCTTCAAACATTTCTGGACGTTTTTCAATGGCAAAAATCAATGAATATTGTAAATGCACAAACAGTAATATCTCCACATTGCAAGGTGCAATTCTGAAATTTTTTGCTTTTTCCTGCTAATCCTAGCATGATAAAGAAGATTCAAAGAGAGTGAGATGCCAGCTCCTTTCATTCAGTCAGTAGCTTCAAACATTTCTGGTATATGAATAACATGATGTTTTTCAATGGCAAAAAATCAATGAATATTGTAAATGCACAAACAGTAATATCTCCACATTGCAAGGTGCAATTCTGAAATTTTTTGCTTTTTCCTGCTAATCCTAGCATGATAAAGAAGATTCAAAGAGAGTGAGATGCCAGCTCCTTTCATTCAGTCAGTAGCTTCAAACATTTCTGGTATATGAATAACATGATGTTTTTCAATGGCAAAAATCAATGAATATTGTAATTGCACAAACAGTAATATCTCCACATTGCAAGGTGCAATTCTGAAATTTTTTGCTTTTTCCTGCTAATCCTAGCATGATAAAGAAGGTTCAAAGAGAGTGAGATGCCAGCTCCTTTCATTCAGTCAGTAGCTTCAAACATTTCTGGACGTTTTTCAATGGCAAAAATCAATGAATATTGTAAATGCACAAACAGTAATATCTCCACATTGCAAGGTGCAATTCTGAAATTTTTTGCTTTTTCCTGCTAATCCTAGCATGATAAAGAAGATTCAAAGAGAGTGAGATGCCAGCTCCTCTCATTCAGTCAGTAGCTTCAAACATTTCTGGTATATGAATAACATGATGTTTTTCAATGGCAAAAATCAATGAATATTGTAAATGCACAAACAGTAATATCTCCACATTGCAAGGTGCAATTCTGAAAATTTTTGCTCTTTCCTGCTAATCCTAGCATGATAAAGAAGATTCAAAGAGAGTGAGATGCCAGCTCCTTTCATTCAGTCAGTAGCTTCAAACATTTCTGGACGTGTTTCAATGGCAAAAATCAATGAATATTGTAAATGCACAAACAGTAATATCTCCACATTGCAAGGTGCAATTCTGAAATTTTTTGCTTTTTCCTGCTAATCCTAGCATGATAAAGAAGATTCAAAGAGAGTGAGATGCCAGCTCCTTTCTTTCAGTCAGTAGCTTCAAACATTTCTGGTATATGAATAACATGATGTTTTTCAATGGCAAAAATCAATGAATATTGTAAATGCACAAACAGTAATATCTCCACATTGCAAGGTGCAATTCTGAAATTTTTTGCTTTTTCCTGCTAATCCTAGCATGATAAAGAAGATTCAAAGAGAGTGAGATGCCAGCTCCTTTCATTCAGTCAGTAGCTTCAAACATTTCTGGACGTTTTTCAATGGCAAAAATCAATGAATATTGTACATGCACAAACAGTAATATCTCCACATTGCAAGGTGCAATTCTGAAATTTTTTGCTTTTTCCAGCTAATCCTAGCATGATAAAGAAGATTCAAAGAGAGTGAGAGGCCAGCTCCTTTCATTCAGTCAGTAGCTTCAAACATTTCTGGTATATGAATAACATGATGTTTTTCAATGGCAAAAATCAATGAATGTTGTAAATGCACAAACAGTAATATCTCCACATTGCAAGGTGCAATTCTGAAATTTTTTGCTTTTTCCTGCTAATCCTAGCATGATAAAGAAGATTCAAAGAGACTGAGATGCCAGCTCCTTTCATTCAGTCAGTAGCTTCAAACATTTCTGGACGTTTTTCAATGGCAAAAATCAATGAATATTGTAAATGCACAAACAGTAATATCTCCACATTGCAAGGTGCAATTCTGAAATTTTTTGCTTTTTCCTGCTAATCCTAGCATGATAAAGAAGATTCAAAGAGAGTGAGATGCCAGCTCCTTTCATTCAGTCAGTAGCTTCAAACATTTCTGGATGTTTTTCAATGGCAAAAATCAATGAATATTGTAAATGCACAAACAGTAATATCTCCACATTGCAAGGTGCAATTCTGAAATTTTTTGCTTCTTCCTGCTAATCCTAGCATGATAAAGAAGATTCAAAGAGAGTGAGATGCCAGCTCCTTTCATTCAGTCAGTAGCTTTAAACATTTCTGGTATATGAATAACATGATGTTTTTCAATGGCAAAAATCAATGAATATTGTAAATGTACAAACAGTAATATCTCCACATTGCAAGGTGCAATTCTGAAATTTTTTGCTTTTTCCTGCTAATCCTAGCATGATAAAGAAGATTCAAAGAGAGTGAGATGCCAGCTCCTCTCATTCAGTCAGTAGCTTCAAACATTTCTGGTATATGAATAACATGATGTTTTTCAATGGCAAAAATCAATGAATATTGTAAATGCACAAACAGTAATATCTCCACATTGCAAGGTGCAATTCTGAAAATTTTTGCTCTTTCCTGCTAATCCTAGCATGATAAAGAAGATTCAAAGAGAGTGAGATGCCAGCTCCTTTCATTCAGTCAGTAGCTTCAAACATTTCTGGACGTGTTTCAATGGCAAAAATCAATGAATATTGTAAATGCACAAACAGTAATATCTCCACATTGCAAGGTGCAATTCTGAAATTTTTTGCTTTTTCCTGCTAATCCTAGCATGATAAAGAAGATTCAAAGAGAGTGAGATGCCAGCTCCTTTCTTTCAGTCAGTAGCTTCAAACATTTTTGGTATATGAATAACATGATGTTTTTCAATGGCAAAAATCAATGAATATTGTAAATGCACAAACAGTAATATCTCCACATTGCAAGGTGCAATTCTGAAATTTTTTGCTTTTTCCTGCTAATCCTAGCATGATAAAGAAGATTCAAAGAGAGTGAGATGCCAGCTCCTTTCATTCAGTCAGTAGCTTCAAACATTTCTGGACGTTTTTCAATGGCAAAAATCAATGAATATTGTACATGCACAAACAGTAATATCTCCACATTGCAAGGTGCAATTCTGAAATTTTTTGCTTTTTCCAGCTAATCCTAGCATGATAAAGAAGATTCAAAGAGAGTGAGAGGCCAGCTCCTTTCATTCAGTCAGTAGCTTCAAACATTTCTGGTATATGAATAACATGATGTTTTTCAATGGCAAAAATCAATGAATGTTGTAAATGCACAAACAGTAATATCTCCACATTGCAAGGTGCAATTCTGAAATTTTTTGCTTTTTCCTGCTAATCCTAGCATGATAAAGAAGATTCAAAGAGACTGAGATGCCAGCTCCTTTCATTCAGTCAGTAGCTTCAAACATTTCTGGACGTTTTTCAATGGCAAAAATCAATGAATATTGTAAATGCACAAACAGTAATATCTCCACATTGCAAGGTGCAATTCTGAAATTTTTTGCTTTTTCCTGCTAATCCTAGCATGATAAAGAAGATTCAAAGAGAGTGAGATGCCAGCTCCTTTCATTCAGTCAGTAGCTTCAAACATTTCTGGATGTTTTTCAATGGCAAAAATCAATGAATATTGTAAATGCACAAACAGTAATATCTCCACATTGCAAGGTGCAATTCTGAAATTTTTTGCTTCTTCCTGCTAATCCTAGCATGATAAAGAAGATTCAAAGAGAGTGAGATGCCAGCTCCTTTCATTCAGTCAGTAGCTTCAAACATTTCTGGTATATGAATAACATGATGTTTTTCAATGGCAAAAATCAATGAATATTGTAAATGTACAAACAGGAATATCTCCACATTGCAAGGTGCAATTCTGAAATTTTTTGCTTTTTCCTGCTAATCCTAGCATGATAAAGAAGATTCAAAGAGAGTGAGATGCCAGCTCCTTTCATTCAGTCAGTAGCTTCAAACATTTCTGGACGTTTTTCAATGGCAAAAATCAATGAATATTGTAAATGCACAAACAGTAATATCTCCACATTGCAAGGTGCAATTCTGAAATTTTTTGCTTTTTCCAGTTAATCCTAGCATGATAAAGAAGATTCAAAGAGAGTGAGATGCCAGCTCCTTTCATTCAGTCAGTAGCTTCAAACATTTCTGGTATATGAATAACATGATGTTTTTCAATGGCAAAAATCAATGAATATTGTAAATGCACAAACAGTAATATCTCCACATTGCAAGGTGCAATTCTGAAATTTTTTGTTTTTTCCTGCTAATCCTAGCATGATAAAGAAGATTCAAAGAGAGTGAGATGCCAGCTCCTTTCATTCAGTCAGTAGCTTCAAACATTTCTTGACGTTTTTCAATGGCAAAAATCAATGAATATTGTAAATGCACAAACAGTAATATCTCCACATTGCAAGGTGCAATTCTGAAATTTTTTGTTTTTTCCTGCTAATCCTAGCATGATAAAGAAGATTCAAAGAGAGTGAGATGCCAGCTCCTTTCATTCAGTCAGTAGCTTCAAACATTTCTGGACGTTTTTCAATGGCAAAAATCAATGAATATTGTAAATGCACAAACAGCAATATCTCCACATTGCAAGGTGCAATTCTGAAATTTTTTTCTTTTTCCTGCTAATCCTAGCATGATAAAGAAGATTCAAAGAGAGTGAGATGCCAGCTCCTTTCATTCAGTCAGTAGCTTCAAACATTTCTGGTATATGAATAACATGATGTTTTTCAATGGCAAAAATCAATGAATATTGTAAATGCACAAACAGTAATATCTCCACATTGCAAGGTGCAATTCTGAATTTTTTTGCTTTTTCCTGCTAATCCTAGCATGATAAAGAAGATTCAAAGAGAGTGAGATGCCAGCTCCTTTCATTCAGTCAGTAGCTTCAAACATTTCTGGACGTTTTTCAATGGCAAAAATCAATGAATATTGTAAATGCACAAACAGTAATATCTCCACATTGCAAGGTGCAATTCTGAAATTTTTTGCTTTTTCCTGCTAATCCTAGCATGATAAAGAAGATTCAAAGAGAGTGAGATGCCAGCTCCTTTCATTCAGTCAGTAGCTTCAAACATTTCTGGTATATGAATAACATGATGTTTTTCAATGGCAAAAATCAATGAATATTGTAAATGCACAAACAGTAATATCTCCACATTGCAAGGTGCAATTCTGAAATTTTTTGCTTTTTCCTGCTAATCCTAGCATGATAAAGAAGATTCAAAGAGAGTGAGATGCCAGCTCCTTTCATTCAGTCAGTAGCTTCAAACATTTCTGGTATATGAATAACATGATGTTTTTCAATGGCAAAAATCAATGAATATTGTAATTGCACAAACAGTAATATCTCCACATTGCAAAGTGCAATTCTGAAATTTTTTGCTTTTTCCTGCTAATCCTAGCATGATAAAGAAGATTCAAAGAGAGTGAGATGCCAGCTCCTTTCATTCAGTCAGTAGCTTCAAACATTTCTGGACGTTTTTCAATGGCAAAAATCAATGAATATTGTAAATGCACAAACAGTAATATCTCCACATTGCAAGGTGCAATTCTGAAATTTTTTGCTTTTTCCTGCTAATCCTAGCATGATAAAGAAGATTCAAAGAGAGTGAGATGCCAGCTCCTCTCATTCAGTCAGTAGCTTCAAACATTTCTGGTATATGAATAACATGATGTTTTTCAATGGCAAAAATCAATGAATATTGTAAATGCACAAACAGTAATATCTCCACATTGCAAGGTGCAATTCTGAAAATTTTTGCTTTTTCCTGCTAATCCTAGCATGATAAAGAAGATTCAAAGAGAGTGAGATGCCAGCTCCTTTCATTCAGTCAGTAGCTTCAAACATTTCTGGACGTATTTCAATGGCAAAAATCAATGAATATTGTAAATGCACAAACAGTAATATCTCCACATTGCAAGGTGCAATTCTGAAATTTTTTGCTTTTTCCTGCTAATCCTAGCATGATAAAGAAGATTCAAAGAGAGTGAGATGCCAGCTCCTTTCATTCAGTCAGTAGCTTCAAACATTTCTGGTATATGAATAACATGATGTTTTTCAATGGCAAAAATCAATGAATATTGTAAATGCACAAACAGTAATATCTCCACATTGCAAGGTGCAATTCTGAAATTTTTTGCTCTTTCCTGCTAATCCTAGCATGATAAAGAAGATTCAAAGAGAGTGAGATGCCAGCTCCTTTCATTCAGTCAGTAGCTTCAAACATTTCTGGACGTTTTTCAATGGCAAAAATCAATGAATATTGTAAATGCACAAACAGTAATATCTCCACATTGCAAGGTGCAATTCTGAAATTTTTTGCTTTTTCCTGCTAATCCTAGCATGATAAAGAAGATTCAAAGAGAGTGAGATGCCAGCTCCTTTCTTTCAGTCAGTAGCTTCAAACATTTCTGGTATATGAATAACATGATGTTTTTCAATGGCAAAAATCAATGAATATTGTAAATGCACAAACAGTTATATCTCCACATTGCAAGGTGCAATTCTGAAATTTTTTGCTTTTTCCTGCTAATCCTAGCATGATAAAGAAGATTCAAAGAGAGTGAGATGCCAGCTCCTTTCATTCAGTCAGTAGCTTCAAACATTTCTGGTATATGAATAACATGATGTTTTTCAATGGCAAAAATCAATGAATATATTCTGAAATTTTTTGCTTTTTCCTGCTAATCCTAGCATGATAAAGAAGATTCAAAGAGAGTGAGATGCCAGCTCCTTTCATTCAGTCAGTAGCTTCAAACATTTCTGGACGTTTTTCAATGGCAAAAATCAATGAATATTGTAAATGCACAAACAGTAATATCTCCACATTGCAAGGTGCAATTCTGAAATTTTTTGCTTTTTCCAGCTAATCCTAGCATGATAAAGAAGATTCAAAGAGAGTGAGATGCCAGCTCCTTTCATTCAGTCAGTAGCTTCAAACATTTCTGGTATATGAATAACATGATGTTTTTCAATGGCAAAAATCAATGAATGTTGTAAATGCACAAACAGTAATATCTCCACATTGCAAGGTGCAATTCTGAAATTTTTTGCTTTTTCCTGCTAATCCTAGCATGATAAAGAAGATTCAAAGAGACTGAGATGCCAGCTCCTTTCATTCAGTCAGTAGCTTCAAACATTTCTGGACGTTTTTCAATGGCAAAAATCAATGAATATTGTAAATGCACAAACAGTAATATCTCCACATTGCAAGGTGCAATTCTGAAATTTTTTGGTTTTTCCTGCTAATCCTAGCATGATAAAGAAGATTCAAAGAGAGTGAGATGCCAGCTCCTTTCATTCAGTCAGTAGCTTCAAACATTTCTGGATGTTTTTCAATGGCAAAAATCAATGATTATTGTAAATGCACAAACAGTAATATCTCCACATTGCAAGGTGCAATTCTGAAATTTTTTGCTTTTTCCTGCTAATCCTAGCATGATAAAGAAGATTCAAAGAGAGTGAGATGCCAGCTCCGTTCATTCAGTCAGTAGCTTCAAACATTTCTGGTATATGAATAACATGATGTTTTTCAATGGCAAAAATCAATGAATATTGTAAATGTACAAACAGGAATATCTCCACATTGCAAGGTGCAATTCTGAAATTTTTTGCTTTTTCCTGCTAATCCTAGCATGATAAAGAAGATTCAAAGAGATTGAGATGCCAGCTCCTTTCATTCAGTCAGTAGCTTCAAACATTTCTGGACGTTTTTCAATGGCAAAAATCAATGAATATTGTAAATGCACAAACTGTAATATCTCCACATTGCAAGGTGCAATTCTTAAATTTTTTGCTTTTTCCAGTTAATCCTAGCATGATAAAGAAGATTCAAAGAGAGTGAGATGCCAGCTCCTTTCATTCAGTCAGTAGCTTCAAACATTTCTGGTATATGAATAACATGATGTTTTTCAATGGCAAAAATCAATGAATACTGTAAATGCACAAACAGTAATATCTCCACATTGCAAGGTGCAATTCTGAAATTTTTTGCTTTTTCCTGCTAATCCTAGCATGATAAAGAAGATTCAAAGAGAGTGAGATGCCAGCTCCTTTCATTCAGTCAGTAGCTTCAAACATTTCTGGATGTTTTTCAATGGCAAAAATCAATGAATATTGTAAATGCACAAACAGTAATATCTCCACATTGCAAGGTGCATTTCTGAAATTTTTTGCTTTTTCCTGCTAATCCTAGCATGATAAAGAAGATTCAAAGAGAGTGAGATGCCAGCTCCTTTCATTCAGTCAGTAGCTTCAAACATTTCTGGTATATGAATAACATGATGTTTTTCAATGGCAAAAATCAATGAATATTGTAAATGCACAAACAGTAATATCTCCACATTGCAAGGTGCAATTCTGAAATTTTTTGCTTTTTCCTGCTAATCCTAGCATGATAAAGAAGATTCAAAGAGAGTGAGATGCCAGCTCCTTTCATTCAGTCAGTAGCTTCAAACATTTCTGGATGTTTTTCAATGGCAAAAATCAATGAATATTGTAAATGCACAAACAGTAATATCTCCACATTGCAAGGTGCAATTCTGAAATTTTTTGGTTTTTCCTGCTAATCCTAGCATGATAAAGAAGATTCAAAGAGAGTGAGATGCCAGCTCCTTTCATTCAGTCAGTAGCTTCAAACATTTCTGGTATATGAATAACATGATGTTTTTCAATGGCAAAAATCAATGAATATTGTAAATGTACAAACAGGAATATCTCCACATTGCAAGGTGCAATTCTGAAATTTTTTGCTTTTTCCTGCTAATCCTAGCATGATAAAGAAGATTCAAAGAGATTGAGATGCCAGCTCCTTTCATTCAGTCAGTAGCTTCAAACATTTCTGGACGTTTTTCAATGGCAAAAATCAATGAATATTGTAAATGCACAAACTGTAATATCTCCACATTGCAAGGTGCAATTCTTAAATTTTTTGCTTTTTCCAGTTAATCCTAGCATGATAAAGAAGATTCAAATAGAGTGAGATGCCAGCTCCTTTCATTCAGTCAGTAGCTTCAAACATTTCTGGTATATGAATAACATGATGTTTTTCAATGGCAAAAATCAATGAATATTGTAAATGCACAAACAGTAATATCTCCACATTGCAAGGTGCAATTCTGAAATTTTTTGTTTTTTCCTGCTAATCCTAGCATGATAAAGAAGATTCAAAGAGAGTGAGATGCCAGCTCCTTTCATTCAGTCAGTAGCTTCAAACATTTCTGGACGTTTTTCAATGGCAAAAATCAATGAATATTGTAAATGCACAAACAGTAATATCTCCACATTGCAAGGTGCAATTCTGAAATTTTTTGTTTTTTCCTGCTAATCCTAGCATGATAAAGAAGATTCAAAGAGAGTGAGATGCCAGCTCCTTTCATTCAGTCAGTAGCTTCAAACATTTCTGGACGTTTTTCAATGGCAAAAATCAATGAATATTGTAAATGCACAAACAGCAATATCTCCACATTGCAAGGTGCAATTCTGAAATTTTTTTCTTTTTCCTGCTAATCCTAGCATGATAAAGAAGATTCAAAGAGAGTGAGATGCCAGATCCTTTCATTCAGTCAGTAGCTTCAAACATTTCTGGTATATGAATAACATGATGTTTTTCAAAGGCAAAAATCAATGAATATTGTAAATGCACAAACAGGAATATCTCCACATTGCAAGGTGCAATTCTGAATTTTTTTGCTTTTTCCTGCTAATCCTAGCATGATAAAGAAGATTCAAAGAGAGTGAGATGCCAGCTCCTTTCATTCAGTCAGTAGCTTCAAACATTTCTGGACGTTTTTCAATGGCAAAAATCAATGAATATTGTAAATGCACAAACAGTAATATCTCCACATTGCAAGGTGCAATTCTGAAATTTTTTGCTTTTTCCTGCTAATCCTAGCATGATAAAGAAGATTCAAAGAGAGTGAGATGCCAGCTCCTTTCATTCAGTCAGTAGCTTCAAACATTTCTGGTATATGAATAACATGATGTTTTTCAATGGCAAAAATCAATGAATATTGTAATTGCACAAACAGTAATATCTCCACATTGCAAAGTGCAATTCTGAAATTTTTTGCTTTTTCCTGCTAATCCTAGCATGATAAAGAAGATTCAAAGAGAGTGAGATGCCAGCTCCTTTCATTCAGTCAGTAGCTTCAAACATTTCTGGACGTTTTTCAATGGCAAAAATCAATGAATATTGTAAATGCACAAACAGTAATATCTCCACATTGCAAGGTGCAATTCTGAAATTTTTTGCTTTTTCCTGCTAATCCTAGCATGATAAAGAAGATTCAAAGAGAGTGAGATGCCAGCTCCTCTCATTCAGTCAGTAGCTTCAAACATTTCTGGTATATGAATAACATGATGTTTTTCAATGGCAAAAATCAATGAATATTGTAAATGCACAAACAGTAATATCTCCACATTGCAAGGTGCAATTCTGAAAATTTTTGCTTTTTCCTGCTAATCCTAGCATGATAAAGAAGATTCAAAGAGAGTGAGATGCCAGCTCCTTTCATTCAGTCAGTAGCTTCAAACATTTCTGGACGTATTTCAATGGCAAAAATCAATGAATATTGTAAATGCACAAACAGTAATATCTCCACATTGCAAGGTGCAATTCTGAAATTTTTTGCTTTTTCCTGCTAATCCTAGCATGATAAAGAAGATTCAAAGAGAGTGAGATGCCAGCTCCTTTCATTCAGTCAGTAGCTTCAAACATTTCTGGTATATGAATAACATGATGTTTTTCAATGGCAAAAATCAATGAATATTGTAAATGCACAAACAGTAATATCTCCACATTGCAAGGTGCAATTCTGAAATTTTTTGCTCTTTCCTGCTAATCCTAGCATGATAAAGAAGATTCAAAGAGAGTGAGATGCCAGCTCCTTTCATTCAGTCAGTAGCTTCAAACATTTCTGGACGTTTTTCAATGGCAAAAATCAATGAATATTGTAAATGCACAAACAGTAATATCTCCACATTGCAAGGTGCAATTCTGAAATTTTTTGCTTTTTCCTGCTAATCCTAGCATGATAAAGAAGATTCAAAGAGAGTGAGATGCCAGCTCCTTTCTTTCAGTCAGTAGCTTCAAACATTTCTGGTATATGAATAACATGATGTTTTTCAATGGCAAAAATCAATGAATATTGTAAATGCACAAACAGTAATATCTCCACATTGCAAGGTGCAATTCTGAAATTTTTTGCTTTTTCCTGCTAATCCTAGCATGATAAAGAAGATTCAAAGAGAGTGAGATGCCAGCTCCTTTCATTCAGTCAGTAGCTTCAAACATTTCTGGTATATGAATAACATGATGTTTTTCAATGGCAAAAATCAATGAATATTGTAATTGCACAAACAGTAATATCTCCACATTGCAAAGTGCAATTCTGAAATTTTTTGCTTTTTCCTGCTAATCCTAGCATGATAAAGAAGATTCAAAGAGAGTGAGATGCCAGCTCCTTTCATTCAGTCAGTAGCTTCAAACATTTCTGGACGTTTTTCAATGGCAAAAATCAATGAATATTGTAAATGCACAAACAGTAATATCTCCACATTGCAAGGTGCAATTCTGAAATTTTTTGCTTTTTCCTGCTAATCCTAGCATGATAAAGAAGATTCAAAGAGAGTGAGATGCCAGCTCCTCTCATTCAGTCAGTAGCTTCAAACATTTCTGGTATATGAATAACATGATGTTTTTCAATGGCAAAAATCAATGAATATTGTAAATGCACAAACAGTAATATCTCCACATTGCAAGGTGCAATTCTGAAAATTTTTGCTTTTTCCTGCTAATCCTAGCATGATAAAGAAGATTCAAAGAGAGTGAGATGCCAGCTCCATTCATTCAGTCAGTAGCTTCAAACATTTCTGGACGTATTTCAATGGCAAAAATCAATGAATATTGTAAATGCACAAACAGTAATATCTCCACATTGCAAGGTGCAATTCTGAAATTTTTTGCTTTTTCCTGCTAATCCTAGCATGATAAAGAAGATTCAAAGAGAGTGAGATGCCAGCTCCTTTCATTCAGTCAGTAGCTTCAAACATTTCTGGTATATGAATAACATGATGTTTTTCAATGGCAAAAATCAATGAATATTGTAAATGCACAAACAGTAATATCTCCACATTGCAAGGTGCAATTCTGAAATTTTTTGCTCTTTCCTGCTAATCCTAGCATGATAAAGAAGATTCAAAGAGAGTGAGATGCCAGCTCCTTTCATTCAGTCAGTAGCTTCAAACATTTCTGGACGTTTTTCAATGGCAAAAATCAATGAATATTGTAAATGCACAAACAGTAATATCTCCACATTGCAAGGTGCAATTCTGAAATTTTTTGCTTTTTCCTGCTAATCCTAGCATGATAAAGAAGATTCAAAGAGAGTGAGATGCCAGCTCCTTTCTTTCAGTCAGTAGCTTCAAACATTTCTGGTATATGAATAACATGATGTTTTTCAATGGCAAAAATCAATGAATATTGTAAATGCACAAACAGTAATATCTCCACATTGCAAGGTGCAATTCTGAAATTTTTTGCTTTTTCCTGCTAATCCTAGCATGATAAAGAAGATTCAAAGAGAGTGAGATGCCAGCTCCTTTCATTCAGTCAGTAGCTTCAAACATTTCTGGTATATGAATAACATGATGTTTTTCAATGGCAAAAATCAATGAATATTGTAAATGCACAAACAGTAATATCTCCACATTGCAAGGTGCAATTCTGAAATTTTTTGCTCTTTCCTGCTAATCCTAGCATGATAAAGAAGATTCAAAGAGAGTGAGATGCCAGCTCCTTTCATTCAGTCAGTAGCTTCAAACATTTCTGGACGTTTTTCAATGGCAAAAATCAATGAATATTGTAAATGCACAAACAGTAATATCTCCACATTGCAAGGTGCAATTCTGAAATTTTTTGCTTTTTCCTGCTAATCCTAGCATGATAAAGAAGATTCAAAGAGAGTGAGATGCCAGCTCCTCTCATTCAGTCAGTAGCTTCAAACATTTCTGGTATATGAATAACATGATGTTTTTCAATGGCAAAAATCAATGAATATTGTAAATGCACAAACAGTAATATCTCCACATTGCAAGGTGCAATTCTGAAAATTTTTGCTTTTTCCTGCTAATCCTAGCATGATAAAGAAGATTCAAAGAGAGTGAGATGCCAGCTCCATTCATTCAGTCAGTAGCTTCAAACATTTCTGGACGTATTTCAATGGCAAAAATCAATGAATATTGTAAATGCACAAACAGTAATATCTCCACATTGCAAGGTGCAATTCTGAAATTTTTTGCTTTTTCCTGCTAATCCTAGCATGATAAAGAAGATTCAAAGAGAGTGAGATGCCAGCTCCTTTCATTCAGTCAGTAGCTTCAAACATTTCTGGTATATGAATAACATGATGTTTTTCAATGGCAAAAATCAATGAATATTGTAAATGCACAAACAGTAATATCTCCACATTGCAAGGTGCAATTCTGAAATTTTTTGCTCTTTCCTGCTAATCCTAGCATGATAAAGAAGATTCAAAGAGAGTGAGATGCCAGCTCCTTTCATTCAGTCAGTAGCTTCAAACATTTCTGGACGTTTTTCAATGGCAAAAATCAATGAATATTGTAAATGCACAAACAGTAATATCTCCACATTGCAAGGTGCAATTCTGAAATTTTTTGCTTTTTCCTGCTAATCCTAGCATGATAAAGAAGATTCAAAGAGAGTGAGATGCCAGCTCCTTTCTTTCAGTCAGTAGCTTCAAACATTTCTGGTATATGAATAACATGATGTTTTTCAATGGCAAAAATCAATGAATATTGTAAATGCACAAACAGTAATATCTCCACATTGCAAGGTGCAATTCTGAAATTTTTTGCTTTTTCCTGCTAATCCTAGCATGATAAAGAAGATTCAAAGAGAGTGAGATGCCAGCTCCTTTCATTCAGTCAGTAGCTTCAAACATTTCTGGTATATGAATAACATGATGTTTTTCAATGGCAAAAATCAATGAATATTGTAAATGCACAAACAGTAATATCTCCACATTGCAAGGTGCAATTCTGAAATTTTTTGCTCTTTCCTGCTAATCCTAGCATGATAAAGAAGATTCAAAGAGAGTGAGATGCCAGCTCCTTTCATTCAGTCAGTAGCTTCAAACATTTCTGGACGTTTTTCAATGGCAAAAATCAATGAATATTGTAAATGCACAAACAGTAATATCTCCACATTGCAAGGTGCAATTCTGAAATTTTTTGCTTTTTCCTGCTAATCCTAGCATGATAAAGAAGATTCAAAGAGAGTGAGATGCCAGCTCCTTTCATTCAGTCAGTAGCTTCAAACATTTCTGGTATATGAATAACATGATGTTTTTCAATGGCAAAAATCAATGAATATTGTAAATGCACAAACAGTAATATCTCCACATTGCAAGGTGCAATTCTGAAATTTTTTGCTCTTTCCTGCTAATCCTAGCATGATAAAGAAGATTCAAAGAGAGTGAGATGCCAGCTCCTTTCATTCAGTCAGTAGCTTCAAACATTTCTGGACGTTTTTCAATGGCAAAAATCAATGAATATTGTAAATGCACAAACAGTAATATCTCCACATTGCAAGGTGCAATTCTGAAATTTTTTGCTTTTTCCTGCTAATCCTAGCATGGTAAAGAAGATTCAAAGAGAGTGAGATGCCAGCTCCTTTCATTCAGTCAGTAGCTTCAAACATTTCTGGACGTTTTTCAATGGCAAAAATCAATGAATATTGTAAATGCACAAACAGTAATATCTCCACATTGCAAGGTGCAATTCTGAAATTTTTTGCTTTTTCCAGCTAATCCTAGCATGATAAAGAAGATTCAAAGAGAGTGAGATGCCAGCTCCTTTCATTCAGTCAGTAGCTTCAAACATTTCTGGTATATGAATAACATGATGTTTTTCAATGGCAAAAATCAATGAATGTTGTAAATGCACAAACAGTAATATCTCCACATTGCAAGGTGCAATTCTGAAATTTTTTGCTTTTTCCTGCTAATCCTAGCATGATAAAGAAGATTCAAAGAGACTGAGATGCCAGCTCCTTTCATTCAGTCAGTAGCTTCAAACATTTCTGGACGTTTTTCAATGGCAAAAATCAATGAATATTGTAAATGCACAAACAGTAATATCTCCACATTGCAAGGTGCAATTCTGAAATTTTTTGCTTTTTCCTGCTAATCCTAGCATGATAAAGAAGATTCAAAGAGAGTGAGATGCCAGCTCCTTTCATTCAGTCAGTAGCTTCAAACATTTCTGGATGTTTTTCAATGGCAAAAATCAATGAATATTGTAAATGCACAAACAGTAATATCTCCACATTGCAAGGTGCAATTCTGAAATTTTTTGCTTTTTCCTGCTAATCCTAGCATGATAAAGAAGATTCAAAGAGAGTGAGATGCCAGCTCCTTTCATTCAGTCAGTAGCTTCAAACATTTCTGGTATATGAATAACATGATGTTTTTCAATGGCAAAAATCAATGAATATTGTAAATGTACAAACAGGAATATCTCCACATTGCAAGGTGCAATTCTGAAATTTTTTGCTTTTTCCTGCTAATCCTAGCATGATAAAGAAGATTCAAAGAGATTGAGATGCCAGCTCCTTTCATTCAGTCAGTAGCTTCAAACATTTCTGGACGTTTTTCAATGGCAAAAATCAATGAACATTGTAAATGCACAAACTGTAATATCTCCACATTGCAAGGTGCAATTCTTAAATTTTTTGCTTTTTCCAGTTAATCCTAGCATGATAAAGAAGATTCAAAGAGAGTGAGATGCCAGCTCCTTTCATTCAGTCAGTAGCTTCAAACATTTCTGGTATATGAATAACATGATGTTTTTCAATGGCAAAAATCAATGAATATTGTAAATGCACAAACAGTAATATCTCCACATTGCAAGGTGCAATTCTGAAATTTTTTGCTTTTTCCTGCTAATCCTAGCATGATAAAGAAGATTCAAAGAGAGTGAGATGCCAGCTCCTTTCATTCAGTCAGTAGCTTCAAACATTTCTGGACGTTTTTCAATTGCAAAAATCAATGAATATTGTAAATGCACAAACAGTAATATCTCCACATTGCAAGGTGCAATTCTGAAATTTTTTGTTTTTTCCTGCTAATCCTAGCATGATAAAGAAGATTCAAAGAGAGTGAGATGCCAGCTCCTTTCATTCAGTCAGTAGCTTCAAACATTTCTGGACGTTTTTCAATGGCAAAAATCAATGAATATTGTAAATGCACAAACAGTAATATCTCCACATTGCAAGGTGCAATTCTGAAATTTTTTGCTTTTTCCTGCTAATCCTAGCATGATAAAGAAGATTCAAAGAGAGTGAGATGCCAGCTCCTTTCATTCAGTCAGTAGCTTCAAACATTTCTGGTATATGAATAACATGATGTTTTTCAATGGCAAAAATCAATGAATATTGTAAATGCACAAACAGTAATATCTCCACATTGCAAGGTGCAATTCTGAAATTTTTTGCTTTTTCCTGCTAATCCTAGCATGATAAAGAAGATTCAAAGAGAGTGAGATGCCAGCTCCTTTCATTCAGTCAGTAGCTTCAAACATTTCTGGACGTTTTTCAATGGCAAAAATCAATGAATATTGTAAATGCACAAACAGTAATATCTCAACATTGCAAGGTGCAATTCTGAAATTTTTTGCTTTTTCCTGCTAATCCTAGCATGATAAAGAAGATTCAAAGAGAGTGAGATGCCAGCTCCTTTCATTCAGTCAGTAGCTTCAAACATTTCTGGTATATGAATAACATGATGGTTTTCAATGGCAAAAATCAATGAATATTGTAAATGCACAAACAGTAATATCTCCACATTGCAAGGTGCAATTCTGAAATTTTTTGCTTTTTCCTGCTAATCCTAGCATGATAAAGAAGATTCAAAGAGAGTGAGATGCCAGCTCCTTTCATTCAGTCAGTAGCTTCAAACATTTCTGGACGTTTTTCAATGGCAAAAATCAATGAATATTGTAAATGCACAAACAGTAATATCTCCACATTGCAAGGTGCAATTCTTAAATTTTTTGCTTTTTCCAGTTAATCCTAGCATGATAAAGAAGATTCAAAGAGAGTGAGATGCCAGCTCCTTTCATTCAGTCAGTAGCTTCAAACATTTCTGGTATATGAATAACATGATGTTTTTCAATGGCAAAAATCAATGAATATTGTAAATGCACAAACAGTAATATCTCCACATTGCAAGGTGCAATTCTGAAATTTTTTGCTTTTTCCTGCTAATCCTAGCATGATAAAGAAGATTCAAAGAGAGTGATATGCCAGCTCCTTTCATTCAGTCAGTAGCTTCAAACATTTCTGGACGTTTTTCAATGGCAAAAATCAATGAATATTGTAAATGCACAAACAGTAATATCTCCACATTGCAAGGTGCAATTCTGAATTTTTTTGTTTTTTCCTGCTAATCCTAGCATGATAAAGAAGATTCAAAGAGAGTGAGATGCCAGCTCCTTTCATTCAGTCAGTAGCTTCAAACATTTCTGGACGTTTTTCAATGGCAAAAATCAATGAATATTGTAAATGCACAAACAGTAATATCTCCACATTGCAAGGTGCAATTCTGAAATTTTTTGCTTTTTCCTGCTAATCCTAGCATGATAAAGAAGATTCAAAGAGAGTGAGATGCCAGCTCCTTTCATTCAGTCAGTAGCTTCAAACATTTCTGGACGTTTTTCAATGGCAAAAATCAATGAATATTGTAAATGCACAAACAGTAATATCTCAACATTGCAAGGTGCAATTCTGAAATTTTTTGCTTTTTCCTGCTAATCCTAGCATGATAAAGAAGATTCAAGGAGAGTGAGATGCAAGCTCCTTTCATTCAGTCAGTAGCTTCAAACATTTCTGGTATATGAATAACATGATGGTTTTCAATGGCAAAAATCAATGAATATTGTAAATGCACAAACAGTAATATCTCCACATTGCAAGGTGCAATTCTGAAATTTTTTGCTTTTTCCTGCTAATACTAGCATGATAAAGAATATTCAAAGAGAGTGAGATGCCAGCTCCTTTCATTCAGTCAGTAGCTTCAAACATTTCTGGACGTTTTTCAATGGCAAAAATCAATGAATATTGTAAATGCACAAACAGTAATATCTCCACATTGCAAGGTGCAATTCTGAAATTTTTTGCTTTTTCCTGCTAATCCTAGCATGATAAAGAAGATTCAAATAGAGTGAGATGCCAGCTCCTTTCATTCAGTCAGTAGCTTCAAACATTTCTGGTATATGAATAACATGATGTTTTTCAATCTCAAAAATCAATGAATATTGTAAATGCACAAACAGTAATATCTCCACATTGCAAGGTGCAATTCTGAAATTTTTTGCTTTTTCCTGCTAATCCTAGCATGATAAAGAAGATTCAAAGAGAGTGAGATGCCAGCTCCTTTCATTCAGTCAGTAGCTTCAAACATTTCTGGTATATGAATAACATGATGTTTTTCAATGGCAAAAATCAATGAATATTGTAAATGCACAAACAGTAATATCTCCACATTGCAAGGTGCAATTCTGAAATTTTTTGCTTTTTCCTGCTAATCCTAGCATAATAAAGAAGATTCAAAGAGAGTGAGATGCCAGCTCCTTTCATTCAGTCAGTAGCTTCAAACATTTCTGGACGTGTTTCAATGGCAAAAATCAATGAATATTGTAAATGCACAAACAGTAATATCTCCACATTGCAAGGTGCAATTCTGAAATTTTTTGCTTTTTCCTGCTAATCCTAGCATGATAAAGAAGATTCAAAGAGAGTGAGATGCCAGCTCCTTTCATTCAGTCAGTAGCTTCAAACATTTCTGGACGTTTTTCAATGGCAAAAATCAATGAATATTGTAAATGCACAAACAGTAATATCTCCACATTGCAAGGTGCAATTCTGAATTTTTTTGCTTTTTCCTGCTAATCCTAGCATGATAAAGAAGATTCAAAGAGAGTGAGATGCCAGCTCCTTTCATTCAGTCAGTAGCTTCAAACATTTCTGGACGTTTTTCAATGGCAAAAATCAATGAATATTGTAAATGCACAAACAGTAATATCTCAACATTGCAAGGTGCAATTCTGAAATTTTTTGCTTTTTCCTGCTAATCCTAGCATGATAAAGAAGATTCAAGGAGAGTGAGATGCAAGCTCCTTTCATTCAGTCAGTAGCTTCAAACATTTCTGGTATATGAATAACATGATGGTTTTCAATGGCAAAAATCAATGAATATTGTAAATGCACAAACAGTAATATCTCCACATTGCAAGGTGCAATTCTGAAATTTTTTGCTTTTTCCTGCTAATACTAGCATGATAAAGAATATTCAAAGAGAGTGAGATGCCAGCTCCTTTCATTCAGTCAGTAGCTTCAAACATTTCTGGACGTTTTTCAATGGCAAAAATCAATGAATATTGTAAATGCACAAACAGTAATATCTCCACATTGCAAGGTGCAATTCTGAAATTTTTTGCTTTTTCCTGCTAATCCTAGCATGATAAAGAAGATTCAAATAGAGTGAGATGCCAGCTCCTTTCATTCAGTCAGTAGCTTCAAACATTTCTGGTATATGAATAACATGATGTTTTTCAATCTCAAAAATCAATGAATATTGTAAATGCACAAACAGTAATATCTCCACATTGCAAGGTGCAATTCTGAAATTTTTTGCTTTTTCCTGCTAATCCTAGCATGATAAAGAAGATTCAAAGAGAGTGAGATGCCAGCTCCTTTCATTCAGTCAGTAGCTTCAAACATTTCTGGTATATGAATAACATGATGTTTTTCAATGGCAAAAATCAATGAATATTGTAAATGCACAAACAGTAATATCTCCACATTGCAAGGTGCAATTCTGAAATTTTTTGCTTTTTCCTGCTAATCCTAGCATAATAAAGAAGATTCAAAGAGAGTGAGATGCCAGCTCCTTTCATTCAGTCAGTAGCTTCAAACATTTCTGGACGTGTTTCAATGGCAAAAATCAATGAATATTGTAAATGCACAAACAGTAATATCTCCACATTGCAAGGTGCAATTCTGAAATTTTTTGCTTTTTCCTGCTAATCCTAGCATGATAAAGAAGATTCAAAGAGAGTGAGATGCCAGCTCCTTTCATTCAGTCAGTAGCTTCAAACATTTCTGGACGTTTTTCAATGGCAAAAATCAATGAATATTGTAAATGCACAAACAGTAATATCTCCACATTGCAAGGTGCAATTCTGAATTTTTTTGCTTTTTCCTGCTAATCCTAGCATGATAAAGAAGATTCAAAGAGAGTGAGATGCCAGCTCCTTTCATTCAGTCAGTAGCTTCAAACATTTCTGGTATATGAATAACATGATGTTTTTCAATGGCAAAAATCAATGAATATTGTAAATGCACAAACAGTAATATCTCCACATTGCAAGGTGCAATTCTGAAATTTTTTGCTTTTTCCTGCTAATCCTAGCATGATAAAGAAGATTCAAAGAGAGTGAGATGCCAGCTCCTTTCATTCAGTCAGTAGCTTCAAACATTTCTGGTATATGAATAACATGATGTTTTTCAATGGCAAAAATCAATGAATATTGTAAATGCACAAACAGTAATATCTCCACATTGCAAGGTGCAATTCTGAAATTTTTTGCTTTTTCCTGCTAATCCTAGCATGATAAAGAAGATTCAAAGAGAGTGAGATGCCAGCTCCTTTCATTCAGTCAGTAGCTTCAAACATTTCTGGACGTTTTTCAATGGCAAAAATCAATGAATATTGTAAATGCACAAACAGTAATATCTCCACATTGCAAGGTGCAATTCTGAAATTTTTTGCTTTTTCCTGCTAATCCTAGCATGATAAAGAAGATTCAAAGAGAGTGAGATGCCAGCTCCTTTCATTCAGTCAGTAGCTTCAAACATTTCTGGACGTGTTTCAATGGGAAAAATCAATGAATATTGTAAATGCACAAACAGTAATATCTCCACATTGCAAGGTGCAATTCTGAAATTTTTTGCTTTTTCCTGCTAATCCTAGCATGATAAAGAAGATTCAAAGAGAGTGAGATGCCAGCTCCTTTCATTCAGTCAGTAGCTTCAAACATTTCTGGAAGTTTTTCAATGGCAAAAATCAATGAATATTGTAAATGCACAAACAGTAATATCTCAACATTGCAAGGTGCAATTCTGAAATTTTTTGCTTTTCCTGCTAATCCTAGCATGATAAAGAAGATTCAAGGAGAGTGAGATGTAAGCTCCTTTCATTCAGTCAGTAGCTTCAAACATTTCTGGTATATGAATAACATGATGGTTTTCAATGGCAAAAATCAATGAATATTGTAAATGCACAAACAGTAATATCTCCACATTGCAAGGTGCAATTCTGAAATTTTTTGCTTTTTCCTGCTAATACTAGCATGATAAAGAATATTCAAAGAGAGTGAGATGCCAGCTCCTTTCATTCAGTCAGTAGCTTCAAACATTTCTGGACGTTTTTCAATGGCAAAAATCAATGAATATTGTAAATGCACAAACAGTAATATCTCCACATTGCAAGGTGCAATTCTGAAATTTTTTGCTTTTTCCTGCTAATCCTAGCATGATAAAGAAGATTCAAATAGAGTGAGATGCCAGCTCCTTTCATTCAGTCAGTAGCTTCAAACATTTCTGGTATATGAATAACATGATGTTTTTCAATCTCAAAAATCAATGAATATTGTAAATGCACAAACAGTAATATCTCCACATTGCAAGGTGCAATTCTGAAATTTTTTGCTTTTTCCTGCTAATCCTAGCATGATAAAGAAGATTCAAAGAGAGTGAGATGCCAGCTCCTTTCATTCAGTCAGTAGCTTCAAACATTTCTGGTATATGAATAACATGATGTTTTTCAATGGCAAAAATCAATGAATATTGTAAATGCACAAACAGTAATATCTCCACATTGCAAGGTGCAATTCTGAAATTTTTTGCTTTTTCCTGCTAATCCTAGCATAATAAAGAAGATTCAAAGAGAGTGAGATGCCAGCTCCTTTCATTCAGTCAGTAGCTTCAAACATTTCTGGACGTGTTTCAATGGCAAAAATCAATGAATATTGTAAATACACAAACAGTAATATCTCCACATTGCAAGGTGCAATTCTGAAATTTTTTGCTTTTTCCTGCTAATCCTAGCATGATAAAGAAGATTCAAAGAGAGTGAGATGCCAGCTCCTTTCATTCAGTCAGTAGCTTCAAACATTTCTGGTATATGAATAACATGATGTTTTTCAATGGCAAAAATCAATGAATATTGTAAATGCACAAACAGTAATATCTCCACATTGCAAGGTGCAATTCTGAAATTTTTTGCTTTTTCCTGCTAATCCTAGCATGATAAAGAAGATTCAAAGAGAGTGAGATGCCAGCTCCTTTCATTCAGTCAGTAGCTTCAAACATTTCTGGTATATGAATAACATGATGTTTTTCAATGGCAAAAATCAATGAATATTGTAAATGCACAAACAGTAATATCTCCACATTGCAAGGTGCAATTCTGAAATTTTTTGCTTTTTCCTGCTAATTCTAGCATGATAAAGAAGATTCAAAGAGAGTGAGATGCCAGCTCCTTTCATTCAGTCAGTAGCTTCAAACATTTCTGGACGTTTTTCAATGGCAAAAATCAATGAATATTGTAAATGCACAAACAGTAATATCTCCACATTGCAAGGTGCAATTCTGAAATTTTTTGCTTTTTCCTGCTAATCCTAGCATGATAAAGAAGATTCAAAGAGAGTGAGATGCCAACTCCTTTCATTCAGTCAGTAGCTTTAAACATTTCTGGACGTGTTTCAATGGGAAAAATCAATGAATATTGTAAATGCACAAACAGTAATATCTCCACATTGCAAGGTGCAATTCTGAAATTTTTTGCTTTTTCCTGCTAATCCTAGCATGATAAAGAAGATTCAAAGAGAGTGAGATGCCAGCTCCTTTCATTCAGTCAGTAGCTTCAAACATTTCTGGACGTTTTTCAATGGCAAAAATCAATGAATATTGTAAATGCACAAACAGTAATATCTCCACATTGCAAGGTGCAATTCTGAAATTTTTTGCTTTTTCCTGCTAATCCTAGCATGATAAAGAAGATTCAAAGAGAGTGAGATGCCAGCTCCTTTCATTCAGTCAGTAGCTTCAAACATTTCTGGTATATGAATAACATGATGTTTTTCAATGGCAAAAATCAATGAATATTGTAAATGCACAAACAGTAATATCTCCACATTGCAAGGTACAATTCTGAAATTTTTTGCTTTTTCCTGCTAATCCTAGCATGATAAAGAAGATTCAAAGAGAGTGAGATGCAAGCTCCTTTCATTCAGTCAGTAGCTTCAAACATTTCTGGACGTTTTTCAATGGCAAAAATCAATGAATATTGTAAATGCACAAACAGTAATATCTCCACATTGCAAGGTGCAATTCTGAAATTTTTTGCTTTTTCCTGCTAATCCTAGCATGATAAAGAAGATTCAAAGAGAGTGCGATGCCAGCTCCTTTCATTCAGTCAGTAGCTTCAAACATTTCTGGTATATGAATAACATGATGTTTTTCAATGGCAAAAATCAATGAATATTGTAAATGCACAAACAGTAATATCTCCACATTGCAAGGTGCAATTCTGAATTTTTTTCTTTTTCCTGCTAATCCTAGCATGATAAAGAAGATTCAAAGAGAGTGAGATGCCAGCTCCTTTCATTCAGTCAGTAGCTTCAAACATTTCTGGACGTTTTTCAATGGCAAAAATCAATGAATACTGTAAGTGCACAAACAGTAATATCTCCACATTGCAAGGTGCAATTCTGAAATTTTTTGCTTTTTCCTGCTAATCCTAGCATGATAAAGAAGATTCAAAGAGAGTGAGATGGCAGCTCCTTTCATTCAGTCAGTAGCTTCAAACATTTCTGGTATATGAATAACATGATGTTTTTCAATGGCAAAAATCAATGAATATTGTAAATGCACAAACAGTAATATCTCCACATTGCAAGGTGCAATTCTGAAATTTTTTGCTTTTTCCTGCTAATCCTAGCATGATAAAGAAGATTCAAAGAGAGTGAGATGCCAGCTCCTTTCATTCAGTCAGTAGCTTCAAACATTTCTGGACGTTTTTCAATGGCAAAAATCAATGAATATTGTAAATGCACAAACAGTAATATCTCCACATTGCAAGGTGCAATTCTGAAATTTTTTGCTTTTTCCTGCTAATCCTAGCATGATAAAGAAGATTCAAAGAGAGTGAGATGCCAGCTCCTTTCATTCAGTCAGTAGCTTCAAACATTTCTGGACGTTTTTCAATGGCAAAAATCAATGAATATTGTAAATGCACAAACAGTAATATCTCCACATTGCAAGGTGCAATTCTGAAATTGTTTGCTTTTTCCTGCTAATCCTAGCATGATAAAGAAGATTCAAAGAGAGTGAGATGCCAGCTCCTTTCATTCAGTCAGTAGCTTCAAACATTTCTGGACGTTTTTCAATGGCAAAAATCGATGAATATTGTAAATGCACAAACAGTAATATCTCCACATTGCAAGGTGCAATTCTGAAATTTTTTGCTTTTTCCTGCTAATCCTAGCATGATAAAGAAGATTCAAAGAGAGTGAGATGCCAGCTCCTTTCATTCAGTCAGTAGCTTCAAACATTTCTGGACGTTTTTCAATGGCAAAAATCAATGAATATTGTAAATGCACAAACAGTAATATCTCCACATTGCAAGGTGCAATTCTGAAATTTTTTGCTTTTTCCTGCTAATCCTAGCATGATAAAGAAGATTCAAAGAGAGTGAGATGCCAGCTCCTTTCATTCAGTCAGTAGCTTCAAACATTTCTGGTATATGAATAACATGATGTTTTTCAATGGCAAAAATCAATGAATATTGTAAATGCACAAACAGTAATATCTCCACATTGCAAGGTGCAATTCTGAAATTTTTTGCTTTTTCCTGCTAATCCTAGCATGATAAAGAAGATTCAAAGAGAGTGAGATGCCAGCTCCTTTCATTCAGTCAGTAGCTTCAAACATTTCTGGTATATGAATAACATGATGTTTTTCAATGGCAAAAATCAATGAATATTGTAAATGCACAAACAGTAATATCTCCACATTGCAAGGTGCAATTCTGAAATTTTTTGCTTTTTCCTGCTAATCCTAGCATGATAAAGAAGATTCAAAGAGAGTGAGATGCCAGCTCCTTTCATTCAGTCAGTAGCTTCAAACATTTCTGGTATATGAATAACATGATGTTTTTCAAAGGCAAAAAACAATGAATATTGTAAATGCACAAACAGTAATATCTCCACATTGCAAGGTGCAATTCTGAAATTTTTTGCTTTTTCCTGCTAGTCCTAGCATGATAAAGAAGATTCAAAGAGAGTGAGATGCCAGCTCCTTTCATTCAGTCAGTAGCTTCAAACATTTCTGGTATATGAATAACATGATGTTTTTCAATGGCAAAAATCAATGAATATTGTAAATGCACAAACAGTAATATCTCCACATTGCAAGGTGCAATTCTGAAATTTTTTGCTTTTTCCTGCTAATCCTAGCATGATAAAGAAGATTCAAAGAGAGTGAGATGCCAGCTCCTTTCATTCAATCAGTAGCTTCAAACATTTCTGGACGTTTTTCAATGGCAAAAATCAATGAATATTGTAAATGCACAAACAGTAATATCTCCACATTGCAAGGTGCAAATCTCAAATTTTTTGCATTTTCCTGCTAATCCTAGCATGATAAAGAAGATTCAAAGAGAGTGAGATGCCAGCTCCTTTCATTCAGTCAGTAGCTTCAAACATTTCTGGTATATGAATAACATGATGTTTTTCAAAGGCAAAAATCAATGAATATTGTAAATGCACAAACAGTAATATCTCCACATTGCAAGGTGCAATTCTGAAATTTTTTGCTTTTTCCTGCTAATCCTAGCATGATAAAGAAGATTCAAAGAGAGTGAGATGCCAGCTCCTTTCATTCAGTCAGTAGCTTCAAACATTTCTGGTATATGAATAACATGATGTTTTTCAATGGCAAAAATCAATGAATATTGTAAATGCACAAACAGTAATATCTCCACATTGCAAGGTGCAATTCTGAAATTTTTTGCTTTTTCCTGCTAATCCTAGCATGATAAAGAAGATTCAAAGAGAGTGAGATGCCAGCTCCTTTCATTCAGTCAGTAGCTTCAAACATTTCTGGACGTTTTTCAATGGCAAAAATCAATGAATATTGTAAATGCACAAACAGTAATATCTCCACATTGCAAGGTGCAATTCTGAAATTTTTTGCTTTTTCCTGCTAATCCTAGCATGATAAAGAAGATTAAAAGAGAGTGAGATGCCAGCTCCTTTCATTCAGTCAGTAGCTTCAAACATTTCTGGTATATGAATAACATGATGTTTTTCAATGGCAAAAATCAATGAATATTGTAAATGCACAAACAGTAATATCTACACATTGCAAGGTGCAAATCTCAAATTTTTTGCATTTTCCTGCTAATCCTAGCATGATAAAGAAGATTCAAAGAGAGTGAGATGCCAGCTCCTTTCATTCAGTCAGTAGCTTCAAACATTTCTGGTATATGAATAACATGATGTTTTTCAATGGCAAAAATCAATGAATATTGTAAATGCACAAACAGTAATATCTCCACATTGCAAGGTGCAATTCTGAAATTTTTTGCTTTTTCCTGCTAATCCTAGCATGATAAAGAAGATTCAAAGAGAGTGAGATGCCAGCTCCTTTCATTCAGTCAGTAGCTTCAAACATTTCTGGACGTTTTTCAATGGCAAAAATCAATGAATATTGTAAATGCACAAACAGTAATATCTCCACATTGCAAGGTGCAATTCTGAAATTTTTTGCTTTTTCCTGCTAATCCTAGCATGATAAAGAAGATTCAAAGAGAGTGAGATGCCAGCTCCTTTCATTCAGTCAGTAGCTTCAAACATTTCTGGTATATGAATAACATGATGTTTTTCAATGGCAAAAATCAATGAATATTGTAAATGCACAAACAGTAATATCTCCACATTGCAAGGTGCAATTCTGAAATTTTTTGCTTTTTCCTGCTAATCCTAGCATGATAAAGAAGATTCAAAGAGAGTGAGATGCCAGCTCCTTTCATTCAGTCAGTAGCTTCAAACATTTCTGGACGTTTTTCAATGGCAAAAATCAATGAATATTGTAAATGCACAAACAGTAATATCTCCACATTGCAAGGTGCAATTCTGAAATTGTTTGCTTTTTCCTGCTAATCCTAGCATGATAAAGAAGATTCAAAGAGAGTGAGATGCCAGCTCCTTTCATTCAGTCAGTAGCTTCAAACATTTCTGGACGTTTTTCAATGGCAAAAATCAATGAATATTGTAAATGCACAAACAGTAATATCTCCACATTGCAAGGTGCAATTCTGAAATTTTTTGCTTTTTCCTGCTAATCCTAGCATGATAAAGAAGATTCAAAGAGAGTGAGATGCCAGCTCCTTTCATTCAGTCAGTAGCTTCAAACATTTCTGGACGTTTTTCAATGGCAAAAATCAATGAATATTGTAAATGCACAAACAGTAATATCTCCACATTGCAAGGTGCAATTCTGAAATTTTTTGCTTTTTCCTGCTAATCCTAGCATGATAAAGAAGATTCAAAGAGAGTGAGATGCCAGCTCCTTTCATTCAGTCAGTAGCTTCAAACATTTCTGGTATATGAATAACATGATGTTTTTCAATGGCAAAAATCAATGAATATTGTAAATGCACAAACAGTAATATCTCCACATTGCAAGGTGCAATTCTGAAATTTTTTGCTTTTTCCTGCTAATCCTAGCATGATAAAGAAGATTCAAAGAGAGTGAGATGCCAGCTCCTTTCATTCAGTCAGTAGCTTCAAACATTTCTGGTATATGAATAACATGATGTTTTTCAATGGCAAAAATCAATGAATATTGTAAATGCACAAACAGTAATATCTCCACATTGCAAGGTGCAATTCTGAAATTTTTTGCTTTTTCCTGCTAATCCTAGCATGATAAAGAAGATTCAAAGAGAGTGAGATGCCAGCTCCTTTCATTCAGTCAGTAGCTTCAAACATTTCTGGTATATGAATAACATGATGTTTTTCAAAGGCAAAAATCAATGAATATTGTAAATGCACAAACAGTAATATCTCCACATTGCAAGGTGCAATTCTGAAATTTTTTGCTTTTTCCTGCTAGTCCTAGCATGATAAAGAAGATTCAAAGAGAGTGAGATGCCAGCTCCTTTCATTCAGTCAGTAGCTTCAAACATTTCTGGTATATGAATAACATGATGTTTTTCAATGGCAAAAATCAATGAATATTGTAAATGCACAAACAGTAATATCTCCACATTGCAAGGTGCAATTCTGAAATTTTTTGCTTTTTCCTGCTAATCCTAGCATGATAAAGAAGATTCAAAGAGAGTGAGATGCCAGCTCCTTTCATTCAATCAGTAGCTTCAAACATTTCTGGACGTTTTTCAATGGCAAAAATCAATGAATATTGTAAATGCACAAACAGTAATATCTCCACATTGCAAGGTGCAAATCTCAAATTTTTTGCATTTTCCTGCTAATCCTAGCATGATAAAGAAGATTCAAAGAGAGTGAGATGCCAGCTCCTTTCATTCAGTCAGTAGCTTCAAACATTTCTGGTATATGAATAACATGATGTTTTTCAAAGGCAAAAATCAATGAATATTGTAAATGCACAAACAGTAATATCTCCACATTGCAAGGTGCAATTCTGAAATTTTTTGCTTTTTCCTGCTAATCCTAGCATGATAAAGAAGATTCAAAGAGAGTGAGATGCCAGCTCCTTTCATTCAGTCAGTAGCTTCAAACATTTCTGGTATATGAATAACATGATGTTTTTCAATGGCAAAAATCAATGAATATTGTAAATGCACAAACAGTAATATCTCCACATTGCAAGGTGCAATTCTGAAATTTTTTGCTTTTTCCTGCTAATCCTAGCATGATAAAGAAGATTCAAAGAGAGTGAGATGCCAGCTCCTTTCATTCAGTCAGTAGCTTCAAACATTTCTGGACGTTTTTCAATGGCAAAAATCAATGAATATTGTAAATGCACAAACAGTAATATCTCCACATTGCAAGGTGCAATTCTGAAATTTTTTGCTTTTTCCTGCTAATCCTAGCATGATAAAGAAGATTAAAAGAGAGTGAGATGCCAGCTCCTTTCATTCAGTCAGTAGCTTCAAACATTTCTGGTATATGAATAACATGATGTTTTTCAATGGCAAAAATCAATGAATATTGTAAATGCACAAACAGTAATATCTCCACATTGCAAGGTGCAATTCTGAAATTTTTTGCTTTTTCCTGCTAATCCTAGCATGATAAAGAAGATTCAAAGAGAGTGAGATGCCAGCTCCTTTCATTCAGTCAGTAGCTTCAAACATTTCTGGACGTTTTTCAATGGCAAAAATCAATGAATATTGTAAATGCACAAACAGTAATATCTCCACATTGCAAGGTGCAAATCTCAAATTTTTTGCATTTTCCTGCTAATCCTAGCATGATAAAGAAGATTCAAAGAGAGTGAGATGCCAGCTCCTTTCATTCAGTCAGTAGCTTCAAACATTTCTGGTATATGAATAACATGATGTTTTTCAATGGCAAAAATCAATGAATATTGTAAATGCACAAACAGTAATATCTCCACATTGCAAGGTGCAATTCTGAAATTTTTTGCTTTTTCCTGCTAATCCTAGCATGATAAAGAAGATTCAAAGAGAGTGAGATGCCAGCTCCTTTCATTCAGTCAGTAGCTTCAAACATTTCTGGACGTTTTTCAATGGCAAAAATCAATGAATATTGTAAATGCACAAACAGTAATATCTCCACATTGCAAGGTGCAATTCTGAAATTTTTTGCTTTTTCCAGCTAATCCTAGCATGATAAAGAAGATTCAAAGAGAGTGAGATGCCAGCTCCTTTCATTCAGTCAGTAGCTTCAAACATTTCTGGTATATGAATAACATGATGTTTTTCAATGGCAAAAATCAATGAATATTGTAAATGCAAAAACAGTAATATCTCCACATTGCAAGGTGCAATTCTGAAATTTTTTGCTTTTTCCTGCTAATCCTAGCATGATAAAGAAGATTCAAAGAGAGTGAGATGCCAGCTCCTTTCATTCAGTCAGTAGCTTCAAACATTTCTGGACGTTTTTCAATGGCAAAAATCAATGAATATTGTAAATGCACAAACAGTAATATCTCCACATTGCAAGGTGCAATTCTGAAATTTTTTGCTTTTTCCTGCTAATCCTAGCATGATAAAGAAGATTCAAAGAGAGTGAGATGCCAGCTCCTTTCATTCAGTCAGTAGCTTCAAACATTTCTGGTATATGAATAACATGATGTTTTTCAATGGCAAAAATCAATGAATATTGTAAATGCACAAACAGTAATATCTCCACATTGCAAGGTGCAATTCTGAAATTTTTTGCTTTTTCCTGCTAATCCTAGCATGATAAAGAAGATACAAAGAGAGTGAGATGCCAGCTCCTTTCATTCAGTCAGTAGCTTCAAACATTTCTGGACGTTTTTCAATGGCAAAAATCAATGAATATTTTAAATGCACAAACAGTAATATCTCCACATTGCAAGGTGCAATTCTGAAATTTTTTGCTTTTTCCTGCTAATCCTAGCATGATAAAGAAGATTCAAAGAGAGTGAGATGCCAGCTCCTTTCATTCAGTCAGTAGCTTCAAACATTTCTGGTATATGAATAACATGATGTTTTTCAATGGCAAAAATCAATGAATATTGTAAATGCACAAACAGTAATATCTCCACATTGCAAGGTGCAATTCTGAAATTTTTTGCTTTTTACTGCTAATCCTAGCATGATAAAGAAGATTCAAAGAGAGTGAGATGCCAGCTCCTTTCATTCAGTCAGTAGCTTCAAACATTTCTGGACGTTTTTCAATGGCAAAAATCAATGAATATTGTAAATGCACAAACAGTAATATCTCCACATTGCAAGGTGCAATTCTGAAATTTTTTGCTTTTTCCTGCTAATCCTAGCATGATAAAGAAGATTCAAAGAGAGTGAGATGCCAGCTCCTTTCATTCAGTCAGTAGCTTCAAACATTTCTGGTATATGAATAACATGATGTTTTTCAAAGGCAAAAATCAATGAATATTGTAAATGCACAAACAGTAATATCTCCACATTGCAAGGTGCAATTCTGAAATTTTTTGCTTTTTCCTGCTAATCCTAGCATGATAAAGAAGATTCAAAGAGAGTGAGATGCCAGCTCCTTTCATTCAGTCAGTAGCTTCAAACATTTCTGGACGTTTTTCAATGGCAAAAATCAATGAATATTGTAAATGCACAAACAGTAATATCTCCACATTGCAAGGTGCAATTCTGAAATTGTTTGCTTTTTCCTGCTAATCCTAGCATGATAAAGAAGATTCAAAGAGAGTGAGATGCCAGCTCCTTTCATTCAGTCAGTAGCTTCAAACATTTCTGGACGTTTTTCAATGGCAAAAATCAATGAATATTGTAAATGCACAAACAGTAATATCTCCACATTGCAAGGTGCAATTCTGAAATTTTTTGCTTTTTCCTGCTAATCCTAGCATGATAAAGAAGATTCAAAGAGAGTGAGATGCCAGCTCCTTTCATTCAGTCAGTAGCTTCAAACATTTCTGGACGTTTTTCAATGGCAAAAATCAATGAATATTGTAAATGCACAAACAGTAATATCTCCACATTGCAAGGTGCAATTCTGAAATTTTTTGCTTTTTCCTGCTAATCCTAGCATGATAAAGAAGATTCAAAGAGAGTGAGATGCCAGCTCCTTTCATTCAGTCAGTAGCTTCAAACATTTCTGGTATATGAATAACATGATGTTTTTCAATGGCAAAAATCAATGAATATTGTAAATGCACAAACAGTAATATCTCCACATTGCAAGGTGCAATTCTGAAATTTTTTGCTTTTTCCTGCTAATCCTAGCATGATAAAGAAGATTCAAAGAGAGTGAGATGCCAGCTCCTTTCATTCAGTCAGTAGCTTCAAACATTTCTGGTATATGAATAACATGATGTTTTTCAATGGCAAAAATCAATGAATATTGTAAATGCACAAACAGTAATATCTCCACATTGCAAGGTGCAATTCTGAAATTTTTTGCTTTTTCCTGCTAATCCTAGCATGATAAAGAAGATTCAAAGAGAGTGAGATGCCAGCTCCTTTCATTCAGTCAGTAGCTTCAAACATTTCTGGACGTTTTTCAATGGCAAAAATCAATGAATATTGTAAATGCACAAACAGTAATATCTCCACATTGCAAGGTGCAATTCTGAAATTTTTTGCTTTTTCCTGCTAATCCTAGCATGATAAAGAAGATTAAAAGAGAGTGAGATGCCAGCTCCTTTCATTCAGTCAGTAGCTTCAAACATTTCTGGTATATGAATAACATGATGTTTTTCAATGGCAAAAATCAATGAATATTGTAAATGCACAAACAGTAATATCTCCACATTGCAAGGTGCAATTCTGAAATTTTTTGCTTTTTCCTGCTAATCCTAGCATGATAAAGAAGATTCAAAGAGAGTGAGATGCCAGCTCCTTTCATTCAGTCAGTAGCTTCAAACATTTCTGGACGTTTTTCAATGGCAAAAATCAATGAATATTGTAAATGCACAAACAGTAATATCTCCACATTGCAAGGTGCAAATCTCAAATTTTTTGCATTTTCCTGCTAATCCTAGCATGATAAAGAAGATTCAAAGAGAGTGAGATGCCAGCTCCTTTCATTCAGTCAGTAGCTTCAAACATTTCTGGTATATGAATAACATGATGTTTTTCAATGGCAAAAATCAATGAATATTGTAAATGCACAGACAGTAATATCTCCACATTGCAAGGTGCAATTCTGAAATTTTTTGCTTTTTCCTGCTAATCCTAGCATGATAAAGAAGATTCAAAGAGAGTGAGATGCCAGCTCCTTTCATTCAGTCAGTAGCTTCAAACATTTCTGGACGTTTTTCAATGGCAAAAATCAATGAATATTGTAAATGCACAAACAGTAATATCTCCACATTGCAAGGTGCAATTCTGAAATTTTTTGCTTTTTCCAGCTAATCCTAGCATGATAAAGAAGATTCAAAGAGAGTGAGATGCCAGCTCCTTTCATTCAGTCAGTAGCTTCAAACATTTCTGGTATATGAATAACATGATGTTTTTCAATGGCAAAAATCAATGAATATTGTAAATGCACAAACAGTAATATCTCCACATTGCAAGGTGCAATTCTGAAATTTTTTGCTTTTTCCTGCTAATCCTAGCATGATAAAGAAGATTCAAAGAGAGTGAGATGCCAGCTCCTTTCATTCAGTCAGTAGCTTCAAACATTTCTGGACGTTTTTCAATGGCAAAAATCAATGAATATTGTAAATGCACAAACAGTAATATCTCCACATTGCAAGGTGCAATTCTGAAATTTTTTGCTTTTTCCTGCTAATCCTAGCATGATAAAGAAGATTCAAAGAGAGTGAGATGCCAGCTCCTTTCATTCAGTCAGTAGCTTCAAACATTTCTGGACGTTTTTCAATGGCAAAAATCAATGAATATTGTAAATGCACAAACAGTAATATCTCCACATTGCAAGGTGCAATTCTGAAATTTTTTGCTTTTTCCTGCTAATCCTAGCATGATAAAGAAGATTCAAAGAGAGTGAGATGCCAGCTCCTTTCATTCAGTCAGTAGCTTCAAACATTTCTGGTATATGAATAACATGATGTTTTTCAATGGCAAAAATCAATGAATATTGTAAATGCACAAACAGTAATATCTCCACATTGCAAGGTGCAATTCTGAAATTTTTTGCTTTTTCCTGCTAATCCTAGCATGATAAAGAAGATTCAAAGAGAGTGAGATGCCAGCTCCTTTCATTCAGTCAGTAGCTTCAAACATTTCTGGACGTTTTTCAATGGCAAAAATCAATGAATATTGTAAATGCACAAACAGTAATATCTCCACATTGCAAGGTGCAATTCTGAAATTTTTTGCTTTTTCCTGCTAATCCTAGCATGATAAAGAAGATTCAAAGAGAGTGAGATGCCAGCTCCTTTCATTCAGTCAGTAGCTTCAAACATTTCTGGTATATGAATAACATGATGTTTTTCAATGGCAAAAATCAATGAATATTGTAAATGCACAAACAGTAATATCTCCACATTGCAAGGTGCAATTCTGAAATTTTTTGCTTTTTCCTGCTAATCCTAGCATGATAAAGAAGATTCAAAGAGAGTGAGATGCCAGCTCCTTTCATTCAGTCAGTAGCTTCAAACATTTCTGGACGTTTTTCAATGGCAAAAATCAATGAATATTGTAAATGCACAAACAGTAATATCTCCACATTGCAAGGTGCAATTCTGAAATTTTTTGCTTTTTCCTGCTAATCCTAGCATGATAAAGAAGATTCAAAGAGAGTGAGATGCCAGCTCCTTTCATTCAGTCAGTAACTTCAAACATTTCTGGTATATGAATAACATGATGTTTTTCAAAGGCAAAAATCAATGAATATTGTAAATGCACAAACAGTAATATCTCCACATTGCAAGGTGCAATTCTGAAATTTTTTGCTTTTTCCTGCTAATCCTAGCATGATAAAGAAGATTCAAAGAGAGTGAGATGCCAGCTCCTTTCATTCAGTCAGTAGCTTCAAACATTTCTGGTATATGAATAACATGATGTTTTTCAATGGCAAAAATCAATGAATATTGTAAATGCACAAACAGTAATATCTCCACATTGCAAGGTGCAATTCTGAAATTTTTTGCTTTTTCCTGCAAATCCTAGCATGATAAAGAAGATTCAAAGAGAGTGAGATGCCAGCTCCTTTCATTCAGTCAGTAGCTTCAAACATTTCTAGACGTTTTTCAATGGCAAAAATCAATGAATATTGTAAATGCACAAACAGTAATATCTCCACATTGCAAGGTGCACTTCTGAAATTTTTTGCTTTTTCCTGCTAATCCTAGCATGATAAAGAAGATTAAAAGAGAGTGAGATGCCAGCTCCTTTCATTCAGTCAGTAGCTTCAAACATTTCTGGTATATGAATAACATGATGTTTTTCAATGGCAAAAATCAATGAATATTGTAAATGCACAAACAGTAATATCTCCACATTGCAAGGTGCAATTCTGAATTTTTTTGCTTTTTCCTGCTAATCCTAGCATGATAAAGAAGATTCAAAGAGAGTGAGATGCCAGCTCCTTTCATTCAGTCAGTAGCTTCAAACATTTCTGGACGTTTTTCAATGGCAAAAATCAATGAATATTGTAAATGCACAAACAGTAATATCTCCACATTGCAAGGTGCAATTCTGAAATTTTTTGCTTTATCCTGATAATCCTAGCATGATAAAGAAGATTCAAAGAGAGTGAGATGCCAGCTCCTTTCATTCAGTCAGTAGCTTCAAACATTTCTGGTATATGAATAACATGATGTTTTTCAATGGCAAAAATCAATGAATATTGTAAATGCACAAACAGTAATATCTCCACATTGCAAGGTGCAATTCTGAAATTTTTTGCTTTTTCCTGCTAATCCTAGCATGATAAAGAAGATTCAAAGAGAGTGAGATGCCAGCTCCTTTCATTCAGTCAGTAGCTTCAAACATTTCTGGACGTTTTTCAATGGCAAAAATCAATGAATATTGTAAATGCACAAACAGTAATATCTCCACATTGCAAGGTGCAATTCTGAAATTTTTTGCTTTTTCCTGCTAATCCTAGCATGATAAAGAAGATTAAAAGAGAGTGAGATGCCAGCTCCTTTCATTCAGTCAGTAGCTTCAAACATTTCTGGTATATGAACAACATGATGTTTTTCAATGGCAAAAATCAATGAATATTGTAAATGCACAAACAGTAATATCTCCACATTGCAAGGTGCAATTTTGAAATTTTTTGCTTTTTCCTGCTAATCCTAGCATGATAAAGAAGATTCAAAGATAATGAGATGCCAGCTCCTTTCATTCAGTCAGTAGCTTCAAACATTTCTGGACGTTTTTCAATGGCAAAAATCAATGAATATTGTAAATGCACAAACAGTAATATCTCCACATTGCAAGGTGCAATTCTGAAATTTTTTGCTTTTTCCTGCTAATCCTAGCATGATAAAGAAGATTCAAAGAGAGTGAGATGCCAGCTCCTTTCATTCAGTCAGTAGCTTCAAACATTTCTGGTATATGAATAACATGATGTTTTTCAATGGCAAAAATCAATGAATATTGTAAATGCACAAACAGTAATATCTCCACATTGCAAGGTGCAATTCTGAAATTTTTTGCTTTTTCCTGCTAATCCTAGCATGATAAAGAAGATTCAAAGAGAGTGAGATGCCAGCTCCTTTCATTCAGTCAGTAGCTTCAAACATTTCTGGACGTTTTTCAATGGCAAAAATCAATGAATATTGTAAATGCACAAACAGTAATATCTCCACATTGCAAGGTGCAATTCTGAAATTTTTTGCTTTTTCCAGCTAATCCTAGCATGATAAAGAAGATTCAAAGAGAGTGAGATGCCAGCTCCTTTCATTCAGTCAGTAGCTTCAAACATTTCTGGTATATGATTAACAAGATGTTTTTCAATGGCAAAAATCAATGAATATTGTAAATGCACAAACAGTAATATCTCCACATTGCAAGGTGCAATTCTGAAATTTTTTGCTTTTTCCTGCTAATCCTAGCATGATAAAGAAGATTCAAAGAGAGTGAGATGCCAGCTCCTTTCATTCAGTCAGTAGCTTCAAACATTTCTGGACGTTTTTCAATGGCAAAAATCAATGAATATTGTAAATGCACAAACAGTAATATCTCCACATTGCAAGGTGCAATTCTGAAATTTTTTGCTTTTTCCTGCTAATCCTAGCATGATAAAGAAGATTCAAAGAGAGTGAGATGCCAGCTCCTTTCATTCAGTCAGTAGCTTCAAACATTTCTGGACGTTTTTCAATGGCAAGAATCAATGAATATTGTAAATGCACAAACAGTAATATCTCCACATTGCAAGGTGCAATTCTGAAATTTTTTGCTTTTTCCTGCTAATCCTAGCATGATAAAGAAGATTCAAAGAGAGTGAGATGCCACCTCCTTTCATTCAGTCAGTAGCTTCAAACATTTCTGGTATATGAATAACATGATGTTTTTCAATGGCAAAAATCAATGAATATTGTAAATGCACAAACAGTAATATCTCCACATTGCAAGGTGCAATTCTGAAATTTTTTGCTTTTTCCTGCTAATCCTAGCATGATAAAGAATATTCAAAGAGAGTGAGATGCCAGCTCCTTTCATTCAGTCAGTAGCTTCAAACATTTCTGGACGTTTTTCAGTGGCAAAAATCAATGAATATTGTAAATGCACAAACAGTAATATCTCCACATTGCAAGGTGCAATTCTGAAATTTTTTGCTTTTTCCTGCTAATCCTAGCATGATAAAGAAGATTCAAAGAGAGTGAGATGCCAGCTCCTTTCATTCAGTCAGTAGCTTCAAACATTTCTGGTATATGAATAACATGATGTTTTTCAATGGCAAAAATCAATGAATATTGTAAATGCACAAACAGTAATATCTCCACATTGCAAGGTGCAATTCTGAATTTTTTTGCTTTTTCCTGCTAATCCTAGCATGATAAAGAAGATTCAAAGAGAGTGAGATGCCAGCTCCTTTCATTCAGTCAGTAGCTTCAAACATTTCTGGACGTTTTTCAATGGCAAAAATCAATGAATATTGTAAATGCACAAACAGTAATATCTCCACATTGCAAGGTGCAATTCTGAAATTTTTTGCTTTTTCCTGCTAATCCTAGCATGATAAAGAAGATTCAAAGAGAGTGAGATGCCAGCTCCTTTCATTCAGTCAGTAGCTTCAAACATTTCTGGTATATGAATAACATGATGTTTTTCAATGGCAAAAATCAATGAATATTGTAAATGCACAAACAGTAATATCTCCACATTGCAAGGTGCAATTCTGAAATTTTTTGCTTTTTCCTGCTAACCCTAGCATGATAAAGAAGATTCAAAGAGAGTGAGATGCCAGCTCCTTTCATTCAGTCAGCAGCTTCAAACATTTCTGGACATTTTTCAATGGCAAAAATCAATGAATATTGTAAATTCACAAACAGTAATATCTCCACATTGCAAGGTGCAATTCTGAAATTTTTTGCTTTTTCCTGCTAATCCTAGCATGATAAAGAAGATTCAAAGAGAGTGAGATGCCAGCTCCTTTCATTCAGTCAGTAGCTTCAAACATTTCTGGACGTTTTTCAATGGCAAAAATCAATGAATATTGTAAATGCACAAACAGTAATATCTCCACATTGCAAGGTGCAATTCTGAAATTTTTTGCTTTTTCCTGCTAATCCTAGCATGATAAAGAAGATTCAAAGAGAGTGAGATGCCAGCTCCTTTCATTCAGTCAGTAGCTTCAAACATTTCTGGTATATGAATAACATGATGTTTTTCAATGGCAAAAATCAATGAATATTGTAAATGCACAAACAGTAATATCTCCACATTGCAAGGTGCAATTCTGAAATTTTTTGCTTTTTCCTGCTAATCCTAGCATGATAAAGAAGATTCAAAGAGAGTGAGATGCCAGCTCCTTTCATTCAGTCAGTAGCTTCAAACATTTCTGGACGTTTTTCAATGGCAAAAATCAATGAATATTGTAAATGCACAAACAGTAATATCTCCACATTGCAAGGTGCAATTCTGAAATTTTTTGCTTTTTCCTGCTAATCCTAGCATGATAAAGAAGATTAAAAGAGAGTGAGATGCCAGCTCCTTTCATTCAGTCAGTAGCTTCAAACATTTCTGGTATATGAATAACATGATGTTTTTCAATGGCAAAAATCAATGAATATTGTAAATGCACAAACAGTAATATCTCCACATTGCAAGGTGCAATTCTGAAATTTTTTGCTTTTTCCTGCTAATCCTAGCATGACAAAGAAGATTCAAAGATAGTGAGATGCCAGCTCCTTTCATTCAGTCAGTAGCTTCAAACATTTCTGGACGTTTTTCAATGGCAAAAATCAATGAATATTGTAAATGCACAAACAGTAATATCTCCACATTGCAAGGTGCAATTCTGAAATTTTTTGCTTTTTCCAGCCAATCCTAGCATGATAAAGAAGATTCAAAGAGAGTGGGATGCCAGCTCCTTTCATTCAGTCAGTAGCTTCAAACATTTCTGGTATATGATTAACATGATGTTTTTCAATGGCAAAAATCAATGAATATTGTAAATGCACAAACAGTAATATCTCCACATTGCAAGGTGCAATTCTGAAATTTTTTGCTTTTTCCTGCTAATCCTAGCATGATAAAGAAGATTCAAAGAGAGTGAGATGCCAGCTCCTTTCATTCAGTCAGTAGCTTCAAACATTTCTGGACGTTTTTCAATGGCAAAAATCAATGAATATTGTAAATGCACAAACAGTAATATCTCCACATTGCAAGGTGCAATTCTGAATTTTTTTGCTTTTTCCTGCTAATCCTAGCATGATAAAGAAGATTCAAAGAGAGTGAGATGCCAGCTCCTTTCATTCAGTCAGTAGCTTCAAACATTTCTGGACGTTTTTCAATGGCAAAAATCAATGAATATTGTAAATGCACAAACAGTAATATCTCCACATTGCAAGGTGCAATTCTGAAATTTTTTGCTTTTTCCTGCTAATTCTAGCATGATAAAGAAGATTCAAAGAGAGTGAGATGCCAGCTCCTTTCATTCAGTCAGTAGCTTCAAACATTTCTGGTATATGAATAACATGATGTTTTTCAATGGCAAAAATCAATGAATATTGTAAATGCACAAACAGTAATATCTCCACATTGCAAGGTGCAATTCTGAAATTTTTTGCTTTTTCCTGCTAATCCTAGCATGATAAAGAAGATTCAAAGAGAGTGAGATGCCAGCTCCTTTCATTCAGTCAGTAGCTTCAAACATTTCTGGACGTTTTTCAATGGCAAAAATCAATGAATATTGTAAATGCACAAACAGTAATATCTCCACATTGCAAGGTGCAATTCTGAAATTTTTTGCTTTTTCCTGCTAATCCTAGCATGATAAAGAAGATTCAAAGAGAGTGAGATGCCAGCTCCTTTCATTCAGTCAGTAGCTTCAAACATTTCTGGTATATGAATAACATGATGTTTTTCAATGGCAAAAATCAATGAATATTGTAAATGCACAAACAGTAATATCTCCACATTGCAAGGTGCAATTCTGAAATTTTTTGCTTTTTCCTGCTAATCCTAGCATGATAAAGAAGATTCAAAGAGAGTGAGATGCCAGCTCCTTTCATTCAGTCAGTAGCTTCAAACATTTCTGGTATATGAATAACATGATGTTTTTCAATGGCAAAAATCAATGAATATTGTAAATGCACAAACAGTAATATCTCCACATTGCAAGGTGCAATTCTGAAATTTTTTGCTTTTTCCTGCTAACCCTAGCATGATAAAGAAGATTCAAAGAGAGTGAGATGCCAGCTCCTTTCATTCAGTCAGTAGCTTCAAACATTTCTGGACGTTTTTCAATGGCAAAAATCAATGAATATTGTAAATGCACAAACAGTAATATCTCCACATTGCAAGGTGCAATTCTGAAATTTTTTGCTTTTTCCTGCTAATCCTAGCATGATAAAGAAGATTCAAAGAGAGTGAGATGCCAGCTCCTTTCATTCAGTCAGTAGCTTCAAACATTTCTGGACGTTTTTCAATGGCAAAAATCAATGAATATTGTAAATGCACAAACAGTAATATCTCCACATTGCAAGGTGCAATTCTGAAATTTTTTGCTTTTTCCTGCTAATCCTAGCATGATAAAGAAGATTCAAAGAGAGTGAGATGCCAGCTCCTTTCATTCAGTCAGTAGCTTCAAACATTTCTGGACGTTTTTCAATGGCAAAAATCAATGAATATTGTAAATGCACAAACAGTAATATCTCCAAATTGCAAGGTGCAATTCTGAAATTTTTTGCTTTTTCCTGATAATCCTAGCATGATAAAGAAAATTCAAAGAGAGTGAGATGCCAGCTCCTTTCATTCAGTCAGTAGCTTCAAACATTTCTGGACGTTTTTCAATGGCAAAAATCAATGAATATTGTAAATGCACAAACAGTAATATCTCCACATTGCAAGGTGCAATTCTGAAATTTTTTGCTTTTTCCTGCTAATCCTAGCATGATAAAGAAGATTCAAAGAGAGTGAGATGCCAGCTCCTTTCATTCAGTCAGTAGCTTCAAACATTTCTGGACGTTTTTCAATGGCAAAAATCAATGAATATTGTAAATGCACAAACAGTAATATCTCCACATTGCAAGGTGCAATTCTGAAATTTTTTGCTTTTTCCTGCTAATCCTAGCATGATAAAGAAGATTCAAAGAGAGTGAGATGCCAGCTCCTTTCATTCAGTCAGTAGCTTCAAACATTTCTGGTATATGAATAACATGATGTTTTTCAATGGCAAAAATCAATGAATATTGTAAATGCACAAACAGTAATATCTCCACATTGCAAGGTGCAATTCTGAAATTTTTTGCTTTTTCCTGCTAATCCTAGCATGATAAAGAAGATTCAAAGAGAGTGAGATGCCAGCTCCTTTCATTCAGTCAGTAGCTTCAAACATTTCTGGACGTTTTTCAATGGCAAAAATCAATGAATATTGTAAATGCACAAACAGTAATATCTCCACATTGCAAGGTGCAATTCTGAAATTTTTTGCTTTTTCCTGCTAATCCTAGCATGATAAAGAAGATTAAAAGAGAGTGAGATGCCAGCTCCTTTCATTCAGTCAGTAGCTTCAAACATTTCTGGTATATGAATAACATGATGTTTTTCAATGGCAAAAATCAATGAATATTGTAAATGCACAAACAGTAATATCTCCACATTGCAAGGTGCAATTCTGAAATTTTTTGCTTTTTCCTGCTAATCCTAGCATGACAAAGAAGATTCAAAGATAGTGAGATGCCAGCTCCTTTCATTCAGTCAGTAGCTTCAAACATTTCTGGACGTTTTTCAATGGCAAAAATCAATGAATATTGTAAATGCACAAACAGTAATATCTCCACATTGCAAGGTGCAATTCTGAAATTTTTTGCTTTTTCCAGCTAATCCTAGCATGATAAAGAAGATTCAAAGAGAGTGAGATGCCAGCTCCTTTCATTCAGTCAGTAGCTTCAAACATTTCTGGTATATGATTAACATGATGTTTTTCAATGGCAAAAATCAATGAATATTGTAAATGCACAAACAGTAATATCTCCACATTGCAAGGTGCAATTCTGAAATTTTTTGCTTTTTCCTGCTAATCCTAGCATGATAAAGAAGATTCAAAGAGAGTGAGATGCCAGCTCCTTTCATTCAGTCAGTAGCTTCAAACATTTCTGGACGTTTTTCAATGGCAAAAATCAATGAATATTGTAAATGCACAAACAGTAATATCTCCACATTGCAAGGTGCAATTCTGAATTTTTTTGCTTTTTCCTGCTAATCCTAGCATGATAAAGAAGATTCAAAGAGAGTGAGATGCCAGCTCCTTTCATTCAGTCAGTAGCTTCAAACATTTCTGGACGTTTTTCAATGGCAAAAATCAATGAATATTGTAAATGCACAAACAGTAATATCTCCACATTGCAAGGTGCAATTCTGAAATTTTTTGCTTTTTCCTGCTAATCCTAGCATGATAAAGAAGATTCAAAGAGAGTGAGATGCCAGCTCCTTTCATTCAGTCAGTAGCTTCAAACATTTCTGGTATATGAATAACATGATGTTTTTCAATGGCAAAAATCAATGAATATTGTAAATGCACAAACAGTAATATCTCCACATTGCAAGGTGCAATTCTGAAATTTTTTGCTTTTTTCTGCTAATCCTAGCATGATAAAGAATATTCAAAGAGAGTGAGATGCCAGCTCCTTTCATTCAGTCAGTAGCTTCAAACATTTCTGGACGTTTTTCAATGGCAAAAATCAATGAATATTGTAAATGCACAAACAGTAATATCTCCACATTGCAAGGTGCAATTCTGAAATTTTTTGCTTTTTCCTGCTAATCCTAGCATGATAAAGAAGATTCAAAGAGAGTGAGATGCCAGCTCCTTTCATTCAGTCAGTAGCTTCAAACATTTCTGGTATATGAATAACATGATGTTTTTCAATGGCAAAAATCAATGAATATTGTAAATGCACAAACAGTAATATCTCCACATTGCAAGGTGCAATTCTGAATTTTTTTGCTTTTTCCTGCTAATCCTAGCATGATAAAGAAGATTCAAAGAGAGTGAGATGCCAGCTCCTTTCATTCAGTCAGTAGCTTCAAACATTTCTGGACGTTTTTCAATGGCAAAAATCAATGAATATTGTAAATGCACAAACAGTAATATCTCCACATTGCAAGGTGCAATTCTGAAATTTTTTGCTTTTTCCTGCTAATCCTAGCATGATAAAGAAGATTCAAAGAGAGTGAGATGCCAGCTCCTTTCATTCAGTCAGTAGCTTCAAACATTTCTGGTATATGAATAACATGATGTTTTTCAATGGCAAAAATCAATGAATATTGTAAATGCACAAACAGTAATATCTCCACATTGCAAGGTGCAATTCTGAAATTTTTTGCTTTTTCCTGCTAATCCTAGCATGATAAAGAAGATTCAAAGAGAGTGAGATGCCAGCTCCTTTCATTCAGTCAGTAGCTTCAAACATTTCTGGTATATGAATAACATGATGTTTTTCAATGGCAAAAATCAATGAATATTGTAAATGCACAAACAGTAATATCTCCACATTGCAAGGTGCAATTCTGAAATTTTTTGCTTTTTCCTGCTAACCCTAGCATGATAAAGAAGATTCAAAGAGAGTGAGATGCCAGCTCCTTTCATTCAGTCAGTAGCTTCAAACATTTCTGGACGTTTTTCAATGGCAAAAATCAATGAATATTGTAAATGCACAAACAGTAATATCTCCACATTGCAAGGTGCAATTCTGAAATTTTTTGCTTTTTCCTGCTAATCCTAGCATGATAAAGAAGATTCAAAGAGAGTGAGATGCCAGCTCCTTTCATTCAGTCAGTAGCTTCAAACATTTCTGGACGTTTTTCAATGGCAAAAATCAATGAATATTGTAAATGCACAAACAGTAATATCTCCACATTGCAAGGTGCAATTCTGAAATTTTTTGCTTTTTCCTGCTAATCCTAGCATGATAAAGAAGATTCAAAGAGAGTGAGATGCCAGCTCCTTTCATTCAGTCAGTAGCTTCAAACATTTCTGGACGTTTTTCAATGGCAAAAATCAATGAATATTGTAAATGCACAAACAGTAATATCTCCAAATTGCAAGGTGCAATTCTGAAATTTTTTGCTTTTTCCTGATAATCCTAGCATGATAAAGAAAATTCAAAGAGAGTGAGATGCCAGCTCCTTTCATTCAGTCAGTAGCTTCAAACATTTCTGGACGTTTTTCAATGGCAAAAATCAATGAATATTGTAAATGCACAAACAGTAATATCTCCACATTGCAAGGTGCAATTCTGAAATTTTTTGCTTTTTCCTGCTAATCCTAGCATGATAAAGAAGATTCAAAGAGAGTGAGATGCCAGCTCCTTTCATTCAGTCAGTAGCTTCAAACATTTCTGGTATATGAATAACATGATGTTTTTCAATGGCAAAAATCAATGAATATTGTAAATGCACAAACAGTAATATCTCCACATTGCAAGGTGCAATTCTGAAATGTTTTGCTTTTTCCTGCTAATCCTAGCATGATAAAGAAGATTCAAAGAGAGTGAGATGCCAGCTCCTTTCATTCAGTCAGTAGCTTCAAACATTTCTGGACGTTTTTCAATGGCAAAAATCAATGAATATTGTAAATGCACAAACAGTAATATCTCCACTAGTGTTGAGCCACCCCCGTAGTGTTCGGGTTCGGTTCGGTTCATCGAACACCGTTAAAACCAATGGCAGGCAAACAAAAACACATAGAAACACATAGAAAACACCTGCAAAGGTGTCCAAAAGCTGACAAACTGCTCAGAAGACACTCTCTTTAAAAAAGCCGGCCGGCAAATTCAGCAGCGGCATACACCGGTACCCGACAATTTAGACAAGAAGGAATAAAGCATCACACATAGATTAGATAGATAGAAACATGTCAGTCACACATATAAGAAGCACAGTGACAGTGTTGGTTACTGCACTTGTCATTTAGTGTAAAGGATTTATTAAAAAAAATATTAGTGTTTTCATGCACCGTCTCTTTAAAAAAGCCAGCCGGCAATTCAGCATCTGTACCCGACAATTTAGAACAGAAAGAATAGAGCTTCACACATAGATTAGATAGATAGAAACATGTCAGTCACATATATAATAAGTACAGTGATAGTGTTGCTTACTGTACTTGTCATTTAGTGTAAAGGATTTATTTAAAAAAATAATAGTGTTTTCATGCACTGTCTCTTTAAAAAAGCCGGCCGACAATTCAGCAGCGGTACCCGACAATTTAGAACAGAAAGATAGAGCATCACACATAGATTAGATAGATAGAAACATGTCAGTCACATATATATGAAGTACAGTGATAGTGTTGGTTACTGTACTTGTCATTTAGTATTAAAATAAAGGATTTAATATTAAAAAAGTTGGCGTGGGGTTCCCCTTAATTTTAGGCTCTAGCGGAGGTTAAGCAGACGGCTGGGGCAGATGTTTGAAGCCTGGGAAGGGGGTAATACCCACGGAGCTTCCCAGGCTACTAATATCAGCCCCCAGCTGAATACATAGCCTTTACTAGCTATTAAAATGGGGGACCCCCCAAAAAAAATGATGTGGGGTCCCCCCTAATTTAATAGCTAGCAAAGGCTAGGCAGACAGCTGGGGGCTGATATTAATAGCCCAGGAAGGGAGCCATGAATATTGGCCCCCTCCCAGGCTAGAAACACCAGCCGTCAGCCGCCCCAGAAATGGCGCATTCATAGGATGCGCCAATGCTGGCACTTAGCCTCACTCTTCCACACTGCCCTGGTGCGGTGGCAGGGGGTAATAGGGTTGGGGTTGATGTCAGCTTATAATGCCAGCTGACATCAAGCCCAGGTTAGTAATGGAGAGGCGTCTATAAGACACCCCCATTACTAACCCCATAGTCAAAGTTAAAAAAAACACAAACACCCAGAATAAAGTCCTTTAATTGAAATAAAGACACAATCCTTTATTGTTCTAAATTAAACCATACTTACCATCACGCCCATTCCAGCTGAAGCCAACGATCTCCTGCAATAAAAGAAAAATAATAAAGCAACCTCATCCTTACCTTTCCATGGTTCCCACGACAGCTTCAGCTCTGCTACATCGAGATGACTGGCTGGACCGCAGCAGAACGCTGCCATCCAGTCTGTCATCCCACAGACACTGAGAAGCGCAGGCATGCTTGCGCTCCTCACTGTCTCGCTGTGACGGCATCCAGATGAGCCGAGGTCATGTCCAATGAACTCGGCTCACCTCATGCACGTCACTGACAGCGTGGGAAAATTCTCCTGCACTCAGTGCTTCAGCGTGGGAGAATTCTCACACTGAAGCGCTGAGTGCAGGAGAATTCTCCCACGCTGTCAGTGACTTGCAGGAGGTGAGCTGAGTTCATTGGACATGAGCTCACCTTATGCACGTCACTGACAGCGTGGGAAAATTCTCCTGCACTCAGCGCTTCAGCGTGAGAATTCTCACGCTGAAGCGCTAAGTGCAGGAGAATTCTCCCACGCTGTCAGTGACGTGCAGGAGGTGAGCTGAGTTCATTGGACATGAGCTCACCTTATGCACGTCACTGACAGCGTGGGAGAATTCTCCTGCACTCACCGCTTCAGCGTGAGAATTTTCCCACGCTGTCAGTGACGTGCATGAGGTGAGCCGAGTTCATTGGACATGAACTCGGCTCATCTGGATGTCGTCACAGAGAGACGCTGAGCAGCGCAAGCAAGCCTGCGCTTCTCAGTGTCTGCGGGATGAGAGGCTGGATGGCAGCGTTCTGCTGCGGTCCAGCCTGTCATCTCGATGTAGCAGAGCTGAAGCTGTCGTGGGAACCATGGAAAGGTAAGGATGAGGTTGCTTTATTATTTTTCTTTTATTGCAGGAGATCGTTGGCTTCAGCTGGAATGGGCGTGACGGTAAGTATGGTTTAATTTAAAACAATAAAGGATTGTGTCTTTATTTCAATTAAAGGACTTTACTCTGGGTGTTTGTGTTTTTTTTAACTTTGACTATGGGGTTAGTAATGGGGGTGTCTTATAGACGCCTCTCCATTACTAACCTGGGCTTGATGTCAGCTGGCATTATAAGCTGACATCAACCCCAACCCTATTACCCCCTGCCACCGCACCAGGGCAGCGTGGAAGAGAGAGGCTAAGTGCCAGAATTGGCGCATCCTATGAATGCGCCATTTCTGGGGTGGCTGACGGCTGGTGTTTCTAGCCTGGGAGGGGGCCAATATTCATGGCTCCCTTCCTGGGCTATTAATATCAGCCCCCAGCTGTCTGCCTAGCCTTTGCTAGCTATTAAATTAGGGGGGACCCCACGTCATTTTTTTTGGGGGGTCCCCCATTTTAATAGCTAGTAAAGGCTATGTATTCAGCTGGGGGCTGATATTAGTAGCCTGGGAAGCTCCGTGGGTATTACCCCCTTCCCAGGCTTCAAACATCTGCCCCAGCCGTCTGCTTAACCTCCGCTAGAGCATAAAATTAAGGGGAACCCCACGCCAATTTTTTTAATAATAAATCCTTTATTTTAATACTAAATGACAAGTACAGTAACCAACACTATCACTGTACTTCATATATATGTGACTGACATGTTTCTATCTATCTAATCTATGTGTGAAGCTCTATTCTGTCTGTTATAAATTGTCGGGTACTGCTGCTGAATTGCCGGCCGGCTTTTTTAATGAGACGGTGCATGAAAAAACTATTATTTTTTTTGATAAATCCTTTACGCTAAATGACAAGTACAGTAAGCAACACTGTCACTGTACTTCGTATATATGTGGCTGACATGTTTATATCTATCTAATCTATGTGTGAAGCTCTATTCTTTCGGTTCTAAATTGTCGGGTACAGGTGTATGCCGCTGCTGAATTGCCGGCTTTTCATGTTTCACTGTTGGCACTGTTCCCATCGATTTGGGCAATCACTGTAATGCCACAACCACCATGGCTGTGGCATTACAGTGAGTGGCAGACAATCCCTGCATGATTGGTGCTCTAAATAGCGCCAGACATGCAGGACACGCTTTTGGTGCACGAACAGTTATCGAACATAACCTCGAACAGCCGAATTTTTTGCAAATCGTTCGGGTTCGTCGAACAACTCGAACACCGCCCAAAACAGCTCGAATTTGAGATTGGCGAACAGTTCTAGTCGAACAACGCTCATCTCTAATCTCCACATTGCAAGGTGCAATTCTGAAATTTTTTGCTTTTTCCTGCTAATCCTAGCATGATAAAGAAGATTCAAAGAGAGTGAGATGCCAGCTCCTTTCATTCAGTCAGTAGCTTCAAACATTTCTGGTATATGAATAGCATGATGTTTTTCAATGGCAAAAATCAATGAATATTGTAAATGCACAAACAGTAATATCTCCACATTGCAAGGTGCAATTCTGAAATTTTTTGCTTTTTCCTGCTAATCCTAGCATGATAAAGAAGATTCAAAGAGAGTGAGATGCCAGCTCCTTTCATTCAGTCAGTAGCTTCAAACATTTCTGGACGTTTTTCAATGGCAAAAATCAATGAATATTGTAAATGCACAAACAGTAATATCTCCACATTGCAAGGTGCAATTCTGAAATTTTTTGCTTTTTCCTGCTAATCCTAGCATGATAAAGAAGATTCAAAGAGAGTGAGATGCCAGCTCCTTTCATTCAGTCAGTAGCTTCAAACATTTCTGGTATATGAATAACATGATGTTTTTCAAAGGCAAAAATCAATGAATATTGTAAATGCACAAACAGTAATATCTCCACATTGCAAGGTGCAATTCTGAAATTTTTTGCTTTTTCCTGCTAATCCTAGCATGATAAAGAAGATTCAAAGAGAGTGAGATGCCAGCTCCTTTCATTCAGTCAGTAGCTTCAAACATTTCTGGTATATGAATAACATGATGTTTTAAAATGGCAAAAATCAATGAATATTGTAAATGCACAAACAGTAATATCTCCACATTGCAAGGTGCAATTCTGAAATTTTTTGCTTTTTCCTGCTAATCCTAGCATGATAAAGAAGATTCAAAGAGAGTGAGATGCCAGCTCCTTTCATTCAGTCAGTAGCTTCAAACATTTCTGGACGTTTTTCAATGGCAAAAATCAATGAATATTGTAAATGCACAAACAGTAATATCTCCACATTGCAAGGTGCAATTCTGAAATTTTTTGCTTTTTCCTGCTAATCCTAGCATGATAAAGAAGATTCAAAGAGAGTGAGATGCCAGCTCCTTTCATTCAGTCAGTAGCTTCAAACATTTCTGGTATATGAATAACATGATGTTTTTCAATGGCAAAAATCAATGAATATTGTAAATGCACAAACAGTAATATCTCCACATTGCAAGGTGCAATTCTGAAATTTTTTGGTTTTTCCTGCTAATAATAGCATGAAAAAGAAGATTCAAAGAGAGTGAGATGCCAGCTTCTTTCATTCAGTCAGTAGCTTCAAACATTTCTGGACGTTTTTCAATTGCAAAAATCAATGAATATTTTAAATGCACAAACAGTAATATCTCCACATTGCAAGGTGCAATTCTGAAATGTTTTGCTTTTTCCTGCTAATCCTAGCATGATAAAGAAGATTCAAAGAGAGTGAGATGCCAGCTCCTTTCATTCAGTCAGTAGCTTCAAACATTTCTGGACGTTTTTCAATGGCAAAAATCAATGAATATTGTAAATGCACAAACAGTAATATCTCCACATTGCAAGGTGCAATTCTGAAATTTTTTGCTTTTCCTGCTAATCCTAGCATGATAAAGAAGATTCAAAGAGAGTGAGATGCCAGCTCCTTTCATTCAGTCAGTAGCTTCAAACATTTCTGGCATATGAATAACATGATGTTTTTCAATGGCAAAAATCAATGAATATTGTAAATGCACAAACAGTAATATCTCCACATTGCAAGGTCCAATTCTGAAATTTTTTGCTTTTTCCTGCTAATCCTAGCATGATAAAGAAGATTCAAAGAGAGTGAGATGCCAGCTCCTTTCATTCAGTCAGTAGCTTCAAACATTTCTGGACGTTTTTCAATGGCAAAAATCAATGAATATTGTAAATGCACAAACAGTAATATCTCCACATTGCAAGGTGCAATTCTGAAATTTTTTGCTTTTTCCTGCTAATCCTAGCATGATAAAGAAGATTCAAAGAGAGTGAGATGCCAGCTCCTTTCATTCAGTCAGTAGCTTCAAACATTTCTGGTATATGAATAACATGATGTTTTTCAATGGCAAAAATCAATGAATATTGTAAATGCACAAACAGTAATATCTCCACATTGCAAGGTGCAATTCTGAAATTTTTTGCTTTTTCCTGCTAATCCTAGCATGATAAAGAAGATTCAAAGAGAGTGAGATGCCAGCTCCTTTCATTCAGTCAGTAGCTTCAAACATTTCTGGACGTTTTTCAATGGCAAAAATCAATGAATATTGTAAATGCACAAACAGTAATATCTCCACATTGCAAGGTGCAATTCTGAAATTTTTTGCTTTTTCCTGCTAATCCTAGCATGATAAAGAAGATTCAAAGAGAGTGAGATGCCAGCTCCTTTCATTCAGTCAGTAGCTTCAAACATTTCTGGTATATGAATAACATGATGTTTTTCAAAGGCAAAAATCAATGAATATTGTAAATGCACAAACAGTAATATCTCCACATTGCAAGGTGCAATTCTGAAATTTTTTGCTTTTTCCTGCTAATCCTAGCATGATAAAGAAGATTCAAAGAGAGTGAGATGCCAGCTCCTTTCATTCAGTCAGTAGCTTCAAACATTTCTGGTATATGAATAACATGATGTTTTAAAATGGCAAAAATCAATGAATATTGTAAATGCACAAACAGTAATATCTCCACATTGCAAGGTGCAATTCTGAAATTTTTTGCTTTTTCCTGCTAATCCTAGCATGATAAAGAAGATTCAAAGAGAGTGAGATGCCAGCTCCTTTCATTCAGTCAGTAGCTTCAAACATTTCTGGACGTTTTTCAATGGCAAAAATCAATGAATATTGTAAATGCACAAACAGTAATATCTCCACATTGCAAGGTGCAATTCTGAAATTTTTTGCTTTTTCCTGCTAATCCTAGCATGATAAAGAAGATTCAAAGAGAGTGAGATGCCAGCTCCTTTCATTCAGTCAGTAGCTTCAAACATTTCTGGTATATGAATAACATGATGTTTTTCAATGGCAAAAATCAATGAATATTGTAAATGCACAAACAGTAATATCTCCACATTGCAAGGTGCAATTCTGAAATTTTTTGCTTTTTCCTGCTAATAATAGCATGATAAAGAAGATTCAAAGAGAGTGAGATGCCAGCTTCTTTCATTCAGTCAGTAGCTTCAAACATTTCTGGACGTTTTTCAATGGCAAAAATCAATGAATATTTTAAATGCACAAACAGTAATATCTCCACATTGCAAGGTGCAATTCTGAAATGTTTTGCTTTTTCCTGCTAATCCTAGCATGATAAAGAAGATTCAAAGAGAGTGAGATGCCAGCTCCTTTCATTCAGTCAGTAGCTTCAAACATTTCTGGACGTTTTTCAATGGCAAAAATCAATGAATATTGTAAATGCACAAACAGTAATATCTCCACATTGCAAGGTGCAATTCTGAAATTTTTTGCTTTTTCCTGCTAATCCTAGCATGATAAAGAAGATTCAAAGAGAGTGAGATGCCAGCTCCTTTCATTCAGTCAGTAGCTTCAAACATTTCTGGCATATGAATAACATGATGTTTTTCAATGGCAAAAATCAATGAATATTGTAAATGCACAAACAGTAATATCTCCACATTGCAAGGTCCAATTCTGAAATTTTTTGCTTTTTCCTGCTAATCCTAGCATGATAAAGAAGATTCAAAGAGAGTGAGATGCCAGCTCCTTTCATTCAGTCAGTAGCTTCAAACATTTCTGGACGTTTTTCAATGGCAAAAATCAATGAATATTGTAAATGCACAAACAGTAATATCTCCACATTGCAAGGTGCAATTCTGAAATTTTTTGCTTTTTCCTGCTAATCCTAGCATGATAAAGAAGATTCAAAGAGAGTGAGATGCCAGCTCCTTTCATTCAGTCAGTAGCTTCAAACATTTCTGGTATATGAATAACATGATGTTTTTCAATGGCAAAAATCAATGAATATTGTAAATGCACAAACAGTAATATCTCCACATTGCAAGGTGCAATTCTGAAATTTTTTGCTTTTTCCTGCTAATCCTAGCATGATAAAGAAGATTCAAAGAGAGTGAGATGCCAGCTCCTTTCATTCAGTCAGTAGCTTCAAACATTTCTGGACGTTTTTCAATGGCAAAAATCAATGAATATTGTAAATGCACAAACAGTAATATCTCCACATTGCAAAGTGCAATTCTGAAATTTTTTGCTTTTTCCTGCTAATCCTAGCATGATAAAGAAGATTCAAAGAGAGTGAGATGCCAGCTCCTTTCATTCAGTCAGTAGCTTCAAACATTTCTGGTATATGAATAACATGATGTTTTTCAATGGCAAAAATCAATGAATATTGTAAATGCACAAACAGTAATATCTCCACATTGCAAGGTGCAATTCTGAAATTTTTTGCTTTTTCCTGCTAATCCTAGCATGATAAAGAAGATTCAAAGAGAGTGAGATGCCAGCTCCTTTCATTCAGTCAGTAGCTTCAAATATTTCTGGACGTTTTTCAATGGCAAAAATCAATGAATATTGTAAATGCACAAACAGTAATATCTCCACATTGCAAGGTGCAATTCTGAATTTTTTTGCTTTTTCCTGCTAATCCTAGCATGATAAAGAAGATTCAAAGAGAGTGAGATGCCAGCTCCTTTCATTCAGTCAGTAGCTTCAAACATTTCTGGTATATGAATAACATGATGTTTTTCAATGGCAAAAATCAATGAATATTGTAAATGCACAAACAGTAATATCTCCACATTGCAAGGTGCAATTCTGAAATTTTTTGCTTTTTCCTGCTAATAATAGCATGATAAAGAAGATTCAAAGAGAGTGAGATGCCAGCTTCTTTCATTCAGTCAGTAGCTTCAAACATTTCTGGACGTTTTTCAATGGCAAAAATCAATGAATATTTTAAATGCACAAACAGTAATATCTCCACATTGCAAGGTGCAATTCTGAAATGTTTTGCTTTTTCCTGCTAATCCTAGCATGATAAAGAAGATTCAAAGAGAGTGAGATGCCAGCTCCTTTCATTCAGTCAGTAGCTTCAAACATTTCTGGACGTTTTTCAATGGCAAAAATCAATGAATATTGTAAATGCACAAACAGTAATATCTCCACATTGCAAGGTGCAATTCTGAAATTTTTTGCTTTTTCCTGCTAATCCTAGCATGATAAAGAAGATTCAAAGAGAGTGAGATGCCAGCTCCTTTCATTCAGTCAGTAGCTTCAAACATTTCTGGCATATGAATAACATGATGTTTTTCAATGGCAAAAATCAATGAATATTGTAAATGCACAAACAGTAATATCTCCACATTGCAAGGTGCAATTCTGAAATTTTTTGCTTTTTCCTGCTAATCCTAGCATGATAAAGAAGATTCAAAGAGAGTGAGATGCCAGCTCCTTTCATTCAGTCAGTAGCTTCAAACATTTCTGGACGTTTTTCAATGGCAAAAATCAATGAATATTGTAAATGCACAAACAGTAATATCTCCACATTGCAAGGTGCAATTCTGAAATTTTTTGCTTTTTCCTGCTAATCCTAGCATGATAAAGAAGATTCAAAGAGAGTGAGATGCCAGCTCCTTTCATTCAGTCAGTAGCTTCAAACATTTCTGGTATATGAATAACATGATGTTTTTCAATGGCAAAAATCAATGAATATTGTAAATGCACAAACAGTAATATCTCCACATTGCAAGGTGCAATTCTGAAATTTTTTGCTTTTTCCTGCTAATCCTAGCATGATAAAGAAGATTCAAAGAGAGTGAGATGCCAGCTCCTTTCATTCAGTCAGTAGCTTCAAACATTTCTGGACGTTTTTCAATGGCAAAAATCAATGAATATTGTAAATGCACAAACAGTAATATCTCCACATTGCAAAGTGCAATTCTGAAATGTTTTGCTTTTTCCTGCTAATCCTAGCATGATAAAGAAGATTCAAAGAGAGTGAGATGCCAGCTCCTTTCATTCAGTCAGTAGCTTCAAACATTTCTGGTATATGAATAACATGATGTTTTTCAATGGCAAAAATCAATGAATATTGTAAATGCACAAACAGTAATATCTCCACATTGCAAGGTGCAATTCTGAAATTTTTTGCTTTTTCCTGCTAATCCTAGCATGATAAAGAAGATTCAGAGAGAGTGAGATGCCAGCTCCTTTCATTCAGTCAGTAGCTTCAAACATTTCTGGTATATGAATAACATGATGTTTTTCAATGGCAAAAATCAATGAATATTGTAAATGCACAAACAGTAATATCTCCACATTGCAAGGTGCAATTCTGAAATTTTTTGCTTTTTCCTGCTAATCCTAGCATGATAAAGAAGATTCAAAGAGAGTGAGATGCCAGCTCCTTTCATTCAGTCAGTAGCTTCAAACATTTCTGGTATATGAATAACATGATGTTTTTCAATGGCAAAAATCAATGAATATTGTAAATGCACAAACAGTAATATCTCCACATTGCAAGGTGCAATTCTGAAATTTTTTGCTTTTTCCTGCTAATCCTAGCATGATAAAGAAGATTCAAAGAGAGTGAGATGCCAACTCCTTTCATTCAGTCAGTAGCTTCAAACATTTCTGGTATATGAATAACATGATGTTTTTCAATGGCAAAAATCAATGAATATTGTAAATGCACAAACAGTAATATCTCCACATTGCAAGGTGCAATTCTGAAATTTTTTGCTTTTTCCTGCTTATCCTAGCATGATAAAGAAGATTCAAAGAGAGTGAGATGCCAGCACCTTTCATTCAGTCAGTAGCTTCAAACATTTCTGGACATTTTTCAATGGCAAAAATCAATGAATATTGTAAATGCAAAAACAGTAATATCTCCACATTGCAAGGTGCAATTCTGAAATTTTTTGCTTTTTCCTGCTAATCCTAGCATGATAAAGAAGATTCAAAGAGAGTGAGATGCCAGCTCCTTTCATTCAGTCAGTAGCTTCAAACATTTCTGGACGTTTTTCAATGGCAAAAATCAATGAATATTGTAAATGCACAAACAGTAATATCTCCACATTGCAAGGTGCAATTCTGAAATTTTTTGCTTTTTCCTGCTAATCCTAGCATGATAAAGAAGATTCAAAGAGAGTGAGATGCCAGCTCCTTTCATTCAGTCAGTAGCTTCAAACATTTCTGGACATTTTTCAATGGCAAAAATCAATGAATATTGTAAATGCACAAACAGTAATATCTCCACATTGCAAGGTGCAATTCTGAAATTTTTTGCTTTTTCCTGCTAATCCTAGCATGATAAAGAAGATTCAAAGAGAGTGAGATGCCAGCTCCATTCATTCAGTCAGTAGCTTCAAACATTTCTGGTATATGAATAACATGATGTTTTTCAATGGCAAAAATCAATGAATATTGTAAATGCACAAACAGTAATATCTCCACATTGCAAGGTGCAATTCTGAAATTTTTTGCTTTTTCCTGCTAATCCTAGCATGATAAAGAAGATTCAAAGAGAGTGAGATGCCAGCTCCTTTCTTTCAGTCAGTAGCTTCAAACATTTCTGGACGTTTTTCAATGGCAAAAATCAATGAATATTGTAAATGCACAAACAGTAATATCTCCATATTGCAAGGTGCAATTCTGAAATTTTTTCCTTTTTCCTGCTAATCCTAGCATGATAAAGAAGATTCAAAGAGAGTGATATGCCAGCTACTTTCATTCAGTCAGTAGCTTCAAACATTTCTGGTATATGAATAACATGATGTTTTTCAATGGCAAAAATCAATGAATATTGTAAATGCACAAACAGTAATATCTCCACATTGCAAGGTGCAATTCTGAAATTTTTTGCTTTTTCCTGCTAATCCTAGCATGATAAAGAAGATTCAAAGAGAGTGAGATGCCAGCTCCTTTCATTCAGTCAGTAGCTTCAAACATTTCTGGACGTTTTTCAATGGCAAAAATCAATGAATATTGTAAATGCACAAACAGTAATATCTCCACATTGCAAGGTGCAATTCTGAAATTTTTTGCTTTTTCCTGCTAATCCTAGCATGATAAAGAAGATTCAAAGAGAGTGAGATGCCAGCTCCTTTCATTCAGTCAGTAGCTTCAAACATTTCTGGTATATGAATAACATGATGTTTTTCAATGGCAAAAATCAATGAATATTGTAAATGCACAAACAGTAATATCTCCACATTGCAAGGTGCAATTCTGAAATTTTTTGCTTTTTCCTGCTAATCCTAGCATGATAAAGAAGATTCAAAGAGAGTGAGATGCCAGCTCCTTTCATTCAGTCAGTATCTTCAAACATTTCTGGACGTTTTTCAAAGGCAAAAATCAATGAATATTGTAAATGCACAAACAGTAATATCTCCACATTGCAAGGTGCAATTCTGAAATTTTTTGCTTTTTCCTGCTAATCCTAGCATGATAAAGAAGATTCAAAGAGAGTGAGATGCCAGCTCCTTTCATTCAGTCAGTAGCTTCAAACATTTCTGGTATATGAATAACATGATGTTTTTCAATGGCAAAAATCAATGAATATTGTAAATGCACAAACAGTAATATCTCCACATTGCAAGGTGCAATTCTGAAATTTTTTGCTTTATCCTGCTAATCCTAGCATGATAAAGAAGATTCAAAGAGAGTGAGATGCCAGCTCCTTTCATTCAGTCAGTAGCTTCAAACATTTCTGGACATTTTTCAATGGCAAAAATCAATGAATATTGTAAATGCACAAACAGTAATATCTCCACATTGCAAGGTGCAATTCTGAAATTTTTTGCTTTTTCCTGCTAATCCTAGCATGATAAAGAAGATTCAAAGAGAGTGAGATGCCAGCTCCTTTCATTCAGTCAGTAGCTTCAAACATTTCTGGTATATGAATAACATGATGTTTTTCAATGGCAAAAATCAATGAATATTGTAAATGAACAAACAGTAATATCTCCACATTGCAAGGTGCAATTCTGAAATTTTTTGCTTTTTCCTGCTAATCCTAGCATGATAAAGAAGATTCAAAGAGAGTGAGATACCAGCTCCTTTCATTCAGTCAGTAGCTTCAAACATTTCTGGACGTTTTTCAATGGCAAAAATCAATGAATATTGTAAATGCACAAACAGTAATATCTCCACATTGCAAGGTGCAATTCTGAAATTTTTTGCTTTTTCCTGCTAATCCTAGCATGATAAAGAAGATTCAAAGAGAGTGAGATGCCAGCTCCTTTCATTCAGTCAGTAGCTTCAAACATTTCTGGACGTTTTTCAATGGCAAAAATCAATGAATATTGTAAATGCACAAACAGTAATATCTTCACATTGCAAGGTGCAATTCTGAAATTTTTTGCTTTTTCCTGCTAATCCTAGCATGATAAAGAAGATTCAAAGAGAGTGAGATGCCAGCTCCTTTCATTCAGTCAGTAGCTTCAAACATTTCTGGACTTTTTTCAATGGCAAAAATCAATGAATATTGTAAATGCACAAACAGTAATATCTCCACATTGCAAGGTGCAATTCTGAAATTTTTTGCTTTTTCCTGCTAATCCTAGCATGATAAAGAAGATTCAAAGAGAGTGAGATGCCAGCTCCTTTCATTCAGTCAGTAGCTTCAAACATTTCTGGTATATGAATAACATGATGTTTTTCAATGGCAATAATCAATGAATATTGTAAATGCACAAACAGTAATATCTCCACATTGCAAGGTGCAATTCTGAAATTTTTTGCTTTTTCCTGCTAATCCTAGCATGATAAAGAAGATTCAAAGAGAGTGAGATGCCAGCTCCTTTCATTCAGTCAGTAGCTTCAAACATTTCTGGTATATGAATAACATGATGTTTTTCAATGGCAAAAATCAATGAATATTGTAAATGCACAAACAGTAATATCTCCACATTGCAAGGTGCAATTCTGAAATTTTTTGCTTTTTCCTGCTAATCCTAGCATGATAAAGAAGATTCAAAGAGAGTGAGATGCCAGCTCCTTTCATTCAGTCAGTAGCTTCAAACATTTCTGGTATATGAATAACATGATGTTTTTCAATGGCAATAATCAATGAATATTGTAAATGCACAAACAGTAATATCTCCACATTGCAAGGTGCAATTCTGAAATTTTTTGCTTTTTCCTGCTAATCCTAGCATGATAAAGAAGATTCAAAGAGAGTGAGATGCCAGCTCCTTTCATTCAGTCAGTAGCTTCAAACATTTCTGGTATATGAATAACATGATGTTTTTCAATGGCAAAAATCAATGAATATTGTAAATGCACAAACAGTAATATCTCCACATTGCAAGGTGCAATTCTGAAATTTTTTGCTTTTTCCTGCTAATCCTAGCATGATAAAGAAGATTCAAAGAGAGTGAGATGCCAGCTCCTTTCATTCAGTCAGTAGCTTCAAACATTTCTGGACGTTTTTCAATGGCAAAAATCAATGAATATTGTAAATGCACAAACAGTAATATCTCCACATTGCAAGGTGCAATTCTGAAATTTTTTGCTTTTTCCTGCTAATCCTAGCATGATAAAGAAGATTCAAAGAGAGTGAGATGCCAGCTCCTTTCATTCAGTCAGTAGCTTCAAACATTTCTGGACGTTTTTCAATGGCAAAAATCAATGAATATTGTAAATGCACAAACAGTAATATCTCCACATTGCAAGGTGCAATTCTGAAATTTTTTGCTTTTTCCTGCTAATCCTAGCATGATAAAGAAGATTCAAAGAGAGTGAGATGCCAGCTCCTTTCATTCAGTCAGTAGCTTCAAACATTTCTGGACGTTTTTCAATGGCAAAAATCAATGAATATTGTAAATGCACAAACAGTAATATCTCCACATTGCAAGGTGCAATTCTGAAATTTTTTGCTTTTTCCTGCTAATCCTAGCATGATAAAGAAGATTCAAAGAGAGTGAGATGCCAGCTCCTTTCATTCAGTCAGTAGCTTCAAACATTTCTGGTATATGAATAACATGATGTTTTTCAATGGCAAAAATCAATGAATATTGTAAATGCACAAACAGCAATATCTCCACATTGCAAGGTGCAATTCTGAAATTTTTTGCTTTTTCCTGCTAATCCTAGCATGATAAAGAAGATTCAAAGAGAGTGAGATGCCAGCTCCTTTCATTCAGTCAGTAGCTTCAAACATTTCTGGACGTTTTTCAATGGCAAAAATCAATGAATATTGTAAATGCACAAACAGTAATATCTCCACATTGCAAGGTGCAATTCTGAAATTTTTTGCTTTTTCCTGCTAATCCTAGCATGATAAAGAAGATTCAAAGAGAGTGAGATGCCAGCTCCTTTCATTCAGTCAGTAGCTTCAAACATTTCTGGTATATGAATAACATGATGTTTTTCAAAGGCAAAAATCAATGAATATTGTTAATGCACAAACAGTAATATCTCCACATTGCAAGGTGCAATTCTGAAATTTTTTGCTTTTTCCTGCTAATCCTAGCATGATAAAGAAGATTCAAAGAGAGTGAGATGCCAGCTCCTTTCATTCAGTCAGTAGCTTCAAACATTTCTGGTATATGAATAACATGATGTTTTTCAATGGCAAAAATCAATGAATATTGTAAATGCACAAACAGTAATATCTCGACATTGCAAGGTGCAATTCTGAAATTTTTTGCTTTTTCCTGCTAATCCTAGCATGATAAAGAAGATTCAAAGAGAGTGAGATGCCAGCTCCTTTCATTCAGTCAGTAGCTTCAAACATTTCTAGACGTTTTTCAATGGCAAAAATCAATGAATATTGTAAATGCACAAACAGTAATATCTCCACATTGCAAGGTGCAATTCTGAAATTTTTTGCTTTTTCCTGCTAATCCTAGCATGATAAAGAAGATTCAAAGAGAGTGAGATGCCAGCTCCTTTCATTCAGTCAGTAGCTTCAAACATTTCTGGACGTTTTTCAATGGCAAAAATCAATGAATATTGTAAATGCACAAACAGTAATATCTCCACATTGCAAGGTGCAATTCTGAAATTTTTTGCTTTTTCCTGCTAATCCTAGCATGATAAAGAAGATTCAAAGAGAGTGAGATGCCAGCTCCTTTCATTCAGTCAGTAGCTTCAAACATTTCTGGATGTTTTTCAATGGCAAAAATCAATGAATATTGTAAATGCACAAACAGTAATATCTCCACATTGCAAGGTGCAATTCTGAAATTTTTTGCTTTTTCCTGCTAATCCTAGCATGATAAAGAAGATTCAAAGAGAGTGAGATGCCAGCTCCTTTCATTCAGTCAGTAGCTTCAAACATTTCTGGACGTTTTTCAATGGCAAAAATCAATGAATATTGTAAATGCACAAACAGTAATATCTCCACATTGCAAGGTGCAATTCTGAAATTTTTTGCTTTTTCCTGCTAATCCTAGCATGATAAAGAAGATTCAAAGAGAGTGAGATGCCAGCTCCATTCATTCAGTCAGTAGCTTCAAACATTTCTGGTATATGAATAACATGATGTTTTTCAATGGCAAAAATCAATGAATATTGTAAATGCACAAACAGTAATATCTCCACATTGCAAGGTGCAATTCTGAAATTTTTTGCTTTTTCCTGCTAATCCTAGCATGATAAAGAAGATTCAAAGAGAGTGAGATGCCAGCTCCTTTCATTCAGTCAGTAGCTTCAAACATTTCTGGACGTTTTTCAATGGCAAAAATCAATGAATATTGTAAATGCACAAACAGTAATATCTCCATATTGCAAGGTGCAATTCTGAAATTTTTTGCTTTTTCCTGCTAATCCTAGCATGATAAAGAAGATTCAAAGAGAGTGAGATGCCAGCTCCTTTCATTCAGTCAGTAGCTTCAAACATTTCTGGACGTTTTTCAATGGCAAAAATCAATGAATATTGTAAATGCACAAACAGTAATATCTCCACATTGCAAGGTGCAATTCTGAAATTTTTTGCTTTTTCCTGCTAATCCTAGCATGATAAAGAAGATTCAAAGAGAGTGAGATGCCAGCTCCTTTCATTCAGTCAGTAGCTTCAAACATTTCTGGTATATGAATAACATGATGTTTTTCAATGGCAAAAATCAATGAATTTTGTAAATGCACAAACAGCAATATCTCCACATTGCAAGGTGCAATTCTGAAATTTTTTGCTTTTTCCTGCTAATCCTAGCATGATAAAGAAGATTCAAAGAGAGTGAGATGCCAGCTCCTTTCATTCAGTCAGTAGCTTCAAACATTTCTGGACGTTTTTCAATGGCAAAAATCAATGAATATTGTAAATGCACAAACAGTAATATCTCCACATTGCAAGGTGCAATTCTGAAATTTTTTGCTTTTTCCTGCTAATCCTAGCATGATAAAGAAGATTCAAAGAGAGTGAGATGCCAGCTCCTTTCATTCAGTCAGTAGCTTCAAACATTTCTGGTATATGAATAACATGATGTTTTTCAAAGGCAAAAATCAATGAATATTGTTAATGCACAAACCGTAATATCTCCACATTGCAAGGTGCAATTCTGAAATTTTTTGCTTTTTCCTGCTAATCCTAGCATGATAAAGAAGATTCAAAGAGAGTGAGATGCCAGCTCCTTTCATTCAGTCAGTAGCTTCAAACATTTCTGGTATATGAATAACATGATGTTTTTCAATGGCAAAAATCAATGAATATTGTAAATGCACAAACAGTAATATCTCGACATTGCAAGGTGCAATTCTGAAATTTTTTGCTTTTTCCTGCTAATCCTAGCATGATAAAGAAGATTCAAAGAGAGTGAGATGCCAGCTCCTTTCATTCAGTCAGTAGCTTCAAACATTTCTGGACGTTTTTCAATGGCAAAAATCAATGAATATTGTAAATGCACAAACAGTAATATCTCCACATTGCAAGGTGCAATTCTGAAATTTTTTGCTTTTTCCTGCTAATCCTAGCATGATAAAGAAGATTCAAAGAGAGTGAGATGCCAGCTCCTTTCATTCAGTCAGTAGCTTCAAACATTTCTGGTATATGAATAACATGATGTTTTTCAATGGCAAAAATCAATGAATATTGTAAATGCACAAACAGTAATATCTCCACTTTGCAAGGTGCAATTCTGAAATTTTTTGCTTTTTCCTGCTAATCCTAGCATGATAAAGAAGATTCAAAGAGAGTGAGATGCCAGCTCCTTTCATTCAGTCAGTAGCTTCAAACATTTCTGGACGTTTTTCAATGGCAAAAATCTATGAATATTGTAAATGCACAAACAGTAATATCTCCACATTGCAAGGTGCAATTCTGAAATTTTTTGCTTTTTCCTGCTAATCCTAGCATGATAAAGAAGATTCAAAGAGAGTGAGATGCCAGCTCCTTTCATTCAGTCAGTAGCTTCAAACATTTCTGGACGTTTTTCAATGGCAAAAATCAATGAATATTGTAAATGCACAAACAGTAATATCTCCAAATTGCAAGGTGCAATTCTGAAATTTTTTGCTTTTTCCTGCTAATCCTAGCATGATAAAGAAAATTCAAAGAGAGTGAGATGCCAGCTCCTTTCATTCAGTCAGTAGCTTCAAACATTTCTGGACGTTTTTCAATGGCAAAAATCAATGAATATTGTAAATGCACAAACAGTAATATCTCCACATTGCAAGGTGCAATTCTTAAATTTTTTGCTTTTTCCTGCTAATCCTAGCATGATAAAGAAGATTCAAAGAGAGTGAGATGCCAGCTCCTTTCATTCAGTCAGTATCTTCAAACATTTCTGGACGTTTTTCAATGGCAAAAATCAATGAATATTGTAAATGCACAAACAGTAATATCTCCACATTGCAAGGTGCAATTCTGAAATTTTTTGCTTTTTCCTGCTAATCCTAGCATGATAAAGAAGATTCAAAGAGAGTGAGATGCCAGCTCCTTTCATTCATTCAGTAGCTTCAAACATTTCTGGTATATGAATAACATGATGTTTTTCAATGGCAAAAATCAATGAATATTGTAAATGCACAAACAGTAATATCTCCACATTGCAAGGTGCAATTCTGAAATTTTTTGCTTTTTCCTGCTAATCCTAGCATGATAAAGAAGATTCAAAGAGAGTGAGATGCCAGCTCCTTTCATTCAGTCAGTAGCTTCAAACATTTATGGACGTTTTTCAATGGCAAAAATCAATGAATATTGTAAATGCACAAACAGTAATATCTCCACATTGCAAGGTGCAATTCTGAAATTTTTTGCTTTTTCCTGCTAATCCTAGCATGATAAAGAAGATTCAAAGAGAGTGAGATGCCAGCTCCTTTCATTCAGTCAGTAGCTTCAAACATTTCTGGTATATGAATAACATGATGTTTTTCAATGGCAAAAATCAATGAATATTGTAAATGCACAAACAGTAATATCTCCACATTGCAAGGTGCAATTCTGAAATTTTTTGCTTTTTCCTGCTAATCCTAGCATGATAAAGAAGATTCAAAGAGAGTGAGATGCCAGCTCCTTTCATTCAGTCAGTAGCTTCAAACATTTCTGGACGTTTTTCAATGGCAAAAATCAATGAATATTGTAAATGCACAAACAGTAATATCTCCACATTGCAAGGTGCAATTCTGAAATTTTTTGCTTTTTCCTGCTAATCCTAGCATGATAAAGAAGATTCAAAGAGAGTGAGATGCCAGCTCCTTTCATTCAGTCAGTAGCTTCAAACATTTCTGGTATATGAATAACATGATGTTTTTCAAAGGCAAAAATCAATGAATATTGTAAATGCACAAACAGTAATATCTCCACAATGCAAGGTGCAATTCTGAAATTTTTTGCTTTTTCCTGCTAATCCTAGCATGATAAAGAAGATTCAAAGAGAGAGAGATGCCAGCTCCTTTCATTCAGTCAGTAGCTTCAAACATTTCTGGTATATGAATAACATGATGTTTTTCAATGGCAAAAATCAATGAATATTGTAAATGCACAAACAGTAATATCTCCACATTGCAAGGTGCAATTCTGAAATTTTTTGCTTTTTCCTGCTAATCCTAGCATGATAAGGAAGATTCAAAGAGAGTGAGATGCCAGCTCCTTTCATTCAGTCAGTAGCTTCAAACATTTCTGGACGTTTTTCAATGGCAAAAATCAAAGAATATTGTAAATGCACAAACAGTAATATCTCCACTTTGCAAGGTGCAATTCTGAAATTTTTTGCTTTTTCCTGCTAATCCTAGTATGATAAAGAAGATTCAAAGAGAGTGAGATGCCAGCTCCTTTCATTCATTCAGTAGCTTCAAACATTTCTGGTATATGAATAACATGATGTTTTTCAATGGCAAAAATCAATGAATATTGTAAATGCACAAACAGTAATATCTCCACATTGCAAGGTGCAATTCTGAAATTTTTTGCTTTTTCCTGCTAATCCTAGCATGATAAAGAAGATTCAAAGAGAGTGAGATGCCAGCTCCTTTCATTCAGTCAGTAGCTTCAAACATTTCTGGACGTTTTTCAATGGCAAAAATCAATGAATATTGTAAATGCACAAACAGTAATATCTCCACATTGCAAGGTGCAATTCTGAAATTTTTTGCTTTTTCCTGCTAATCCTAGCATGATAAAGAAGATTCAAAGAGAGTGAGATGCCAGCTCCTTTCATTCATTCAGTAGCTTCAAACATTTCTGGTATATGAATAACATGATGTTTTTCAATGGCAAAAATCAATGAATATTGTAAATGCACAAACAGTAATATCTCCACATTGCAAGGTGCAATTCTGAAATTTTTTGCTTTTTCCTGCTAATCCTAGCATGATAAAGAAGATTCAAAGAGAGTGAGATGCCAGCTCCTTTCATTCAGTCAGTAGCTTCAAACATTTCTGGACGTTTTTCAATGGCAAAAATCAATGAATATTGTAAATGCACAAACAGTAATATCTCCACATTGCAAGGTGCAATTCTGAAATTTTTTGCTTTTTCCTGCTAATCCTAGCATGATAAAGAAGATTCAAAGAGATTGAGATGCCAGCTCCTTTCATTCAGTCAGTAGCTTCAAACATTTCTGGTATATGAATAACATGATGTTTTTCAATGGCAAAAATCAATGAATATTGTAAATGCACAAACAGTAATATCTCCACATTGCAAGGTGCAATTCTGAAATTTTTTGCTTTTTCCTGCTAATCCTAGCATGATAAAGAAGATTCAAAGAGAGTGAGATGCCAGCTCCTTTCATTCAGTCAGTAGCTTCAAACATTTCTGGACGTTTTTCAATGGCAAAAATCAATGAATATTGTAAATGCACAAACAGTAATATCTCCACATTGCAAGGTGCAATTCTGAAATTTTTTGCTTTTTCCTGCTAATCCTAGCATGATAAAGAAGATTCAAAGAGAGTGAGATGCCAGCTCCTTTCATTCAGTCAGTAGCTTCAAACATTTCTGGTATATGAATAACATGATGTTTTTCAAAGGCAAAAATCAATGAATATTGTAAATGCACAAACAGTAATATCTCCACATTGCAAGGTGCAATTCTGAAATTTTTTGCTTTTTCCTGCTAATCCTAGCATGATAAAGAAGATTCAAAGAGAGAGAGATGCCAGCTCCTTTCATTCAGTCAGTAGCTTCAAACATTTCTGGTATATGAATAACATGATGTTTTTCAATGGCAAAAATCAATGAATATTGTAAATGCACAAACAGTAATATCTCCACATTGCAAGGTGCAATTCTGAAATTTTTTGCTTTTTCCTGCTAATCCTAGCATGATAAAGAAGATTCAAAGAGAGTGAGATGCCAGCTCCTTTCATTCAGTCAGTAGCTTCAAACATTTCTGGACGTTTTTCAATGGCAAAAATCAATGAATATTGTAAATGCACAAACAGTAATATCTCCACATTGCAAGGTGCAATTCTGAAATTTTTTGCTTTTTCCTGCTAATCCTAGCATGATAAAGAAGATTCAAAGAGAGTGAGATGCCAGCTCCTTTCATTCAGTCAGTAGCTTCAAACATTTCTGGTATATGAATAACATGATGTTTTTCAATGGCAAAAATCAATGAATATTGTAAATGCACAAACAGTAATATCTCCACATTGCAAGGTGCAATTCTGAAATTTTTTGCTTTTTCCTGCTAATCCTAGCATGATAAAGAAGATTCAAAGAGAGTGAGATGCCAGCTCCTTTCATTCAGTCAGTAGCTTCAAACATTTCTGGACGTTTTTCAATGGCAAAAATCAATGAATATTGTAAATGCACAAACAGTAATATCTCCACATTGCAAGGTGCAATTCTGAAATTTTTTGCTTTTTCCTGCTAATCCTAGCATGATAAAGAAGATTCAAAGAGAGTGAGATGCCAGCTCCTTTCATTCAGTCAGTAGCTTCAAACATTTCTGGTATATGAATAACATGATGTTTTTCAATGGCAAAAATCAATGAATATTGTAAATGCACAAACAGTAATATCTCCACATTGCAAGGTGCAATTCTGAAATTTTTTGCTTTTTCCTGCTAATCCTAGCATGATAAAGAAGATTCAAAGAGAGTGAGATGCCAGCTCCTTTCATTCAGTCAGTAGCTTCAAACATTTCTGGACGTTTTTCAATGGCAAAAATCAATGAATATTGTAAATGCACAAACAGTAATATCTCCACATTGCAAGGTGCAATTCTGAAATTTTTTGCTTTTTCCTGCTAATCCTAGCATGATAAAGAAGATTCAAAGAGAGTGAGATGCCAGCTCCTCTCATTCAGTCAGTAGCTTCAAACATTTCTGGACGTTTTTCAATGGCAAAAATCAATGAATATTGTAAATGCACAAACAGTAATATCTCCAAATTGCAAGGTGCAATTCTGAAATTTTTTGCTTTTTCCTGCTAATCCTAGCATGATAAAGAAAATTCAAAGAGAGTGAGATGCCAGCTCCTTTCATTCAGTCAGTAGCTTCAAACATTTCTGGACGTTTTTCAATGGCAAAAATCAATGAATATTGTAAATGCACAAACAGTAATATCTCCACATTGCAAGGTGCAATTCTGAAATTTTTTGCTTTTTCCTGCTAATCCTAGCATGATAAAGAAGATTCAAAGAGAGTGAGATGCCAGCTCCTTTCATTCAGTCAGTAGCTTCAAACATTTCTGGACGTTTTTCAATGGCAAAAATCAATGAATATTGTAAATGCACAAACAGTAATATCTCCACATTGCAAGGTGCAATTCTGAAATTTTTTGCTTTTTCCTGCTAATCCTAGCATGATAAAGAAGATTCAAAGAGAGTGAGATGCCAGCTCCTTTCATTCATTCAGTAGCTTCAAACATTTCTGGTATATGAATAACATGATGTTTTTCAATGGCAAAAATCAATGAATATTGTAAATGCACAAACAGTAATATCTCCACATTGCAAGGTGCAATTCTGAAATTTTTTGCTTTTTCCTGCTAATCCTAGCATGATAAAGAAGATTCAAAGAGAGTGAGATGCCAGCTCCTTTCATTCAGTCAGTAGCTTCAAACATTTCTGGACGTTTTTCAATGGCAAAAATCAATGAATATTGTAAATGCACAAACAGTAATATCTCCACATTGCAAGGTGCAATTCTGAAATTTTTTGCTTTTTCCTGCTAATCCTAGCATGATAAAGAAGATTCAAAGAGAGTGAGATGCCAGCTCCTTTCATTCAGTCAGTAGCTTCAAACATTTCTGGTATATGAATAACATGATGTTTTTCAATGGCAAAAATCAATGAATATTGTAAATGCACAAACAGTAATATCTCCACATTGCAAGGTGCAATTCTGAAATTTTTTGCTTTTTCCTGCTAATCCTAGCATGATAAAGAAGATTCAAAGAGAGTGAGATGCCAGCTCCTTTCATTCAGTCAGTAGCTTCAAACATTTCTGGACGTTTTTCAATGGCAAAAATCAATGAATATTGTAAATGCACAAACAGTAATATCTCCACATTGCAAGGTGCAATTCTGAAATTTTTTGCTTTTTCCTGCTAATCCTAGCATGATAAAGAAGATTCAAAGAGAGTGAGATGCCAGCTCCTTTCATTCAGTCAGTAGCTTCAAACATTTCTGGACGTTTTTCAATGGCAAAAATCAATGAATATTGTAAATGCACAAACAGTAATATCTCCACATTGCAAGGTGCAATTCTGAAATTTTTTGCTTTTTCCTGCTAATCCTAGCATGATAAAGAAGATTCAAAGAGAGTGAGATGCCAGCTCCTTTCATTCAGTCAGTAGCTTCAAACATTTCTGGTATATGAATAACATGATGTTTTTCAATGGCAAAAATCAATGAATATTGTAAATGCACAAACAGTAATATCTCCACATTGCAAGGTGCAATTCTGAAATTTTTTGCTTTTTCCTGCTAATCCTAGCATGATAAAGAAGATTCAAAGAGAGTGAGATGCCAGCTTCTTTCATTCAGTCAGTAGCTTCAAACATTTCTGGACGTTTTTCAATGGCAAAAATCAATGAATATTGTAAATGCACAAACAGTAATATCTCCACATTGCAAGGTGCAATTCTGAAATTTTTTGCTTTTTCCTGCTAATCCTAGCATGATAAAGAAGATTCAAAGAGAGTGAGATGCCAGCTCCTTTCATTCAGTCAGTAGCTTCAAACATTTCTGGTATATGAATAACATGATGTTTTTCAATGGCAAAAATCAATGAATATTGTAAATGCACAAACAGTAATATCTCCACATTGCAAGGTGCAATTCTGAAATTTTTTGCTTTTTCCTGCTAATCCTAGCATGATAAAGAAGATTCAAAGAGAGTGAGATGCCAGCTCCTTTCATTCAGTCAGTAGCTTCAAACATTTCTGGACGTTTTTCAATGGCAAAAATCAATGAATATTGTAAATGCACAAACAGTAATATCTCCACATTGCAAGGTGCAATTCTGAAATTTTTTGCTTTTTCCTGCTAATCCTAGCATGATAAAGAAGATTCAAAGAGAGTGAGATGCCAGCTCCTTTCATTCAGTCAGTAGCTTCAAACATTTCTGGTATATGAATAACATGATGTTTTTCAATGGCAAAAATCAATGAATATTGTAAATGCACAAACAGTAATATCTCCACATTGCAAGGTGCAATTCTGAAATTTTTTGCTTTTTCCTGCTAATCCTAGCATGATAAAGAAGATTCAAAGAGAGTGAGATGCCAGCTCCTTTCATTCAGTCAGTAGCTTCAAACATTTCTGGACGTTTTTCAATGGCAAAAATCAATGAATATTGTAAATGCACAAACAGTAATATCTCCACATTGCAAGGTGCAATTCTGAAATTTTTTGCTTTTTCCTGCTAATCCTAGCATGATAAAGAAGATTCAAAGAGAGTGAGATGCCAGCTCCTTTCATTCAGTCAGTAGCTTCAAACATTTCTGGTATATGAATAACATGATGTTTTTCAATGGCAAAAATCAATGAATATTGTAAATGCACAAACAGTAATATCTCCACATTGCAAGGTGCAATTCTGAAATTTTTTGCTTTTTCCTGCTAATCCTAGCATGATAAAGAAGATTCAAAGAGAGTGAGATGCCAGCTCCTTTCATTCAGTCAGTAGCTTCAAACATTTCTGGACGTTTTTCAATGGCAAAAATCAATGAATATTGTAAATGCACAAACAGTAATATCTCCACATTGCAAGGTGCAATTCTGAAATTTTTTGCTTTTTCCTGCTAATCCTAGCATGATAAAGAAGATTCAAAGAGAGTGAGATGCCAGCTCCTCTCATTCAGTCAGTAGCTTCAAACATTTCTGGACGTTTTTCAATGGCAAAAATCAATGAATATTGTAAATGCACAAACAGTAATATCTCCAAATTGCAAGGTGCAATTCTGAAATTTTTTGCTTTTTCCTGCTAATCCTAGCATGATAAAGAAAATTCAAAGAGAGTGAGATGCCAGCTCCTTTCATTCAGTCAGTAGCTTCAAACATTTCTGGACGTTTTTCAATGGCAAAAATCAATGAATATTGTAAATGCACAAACAGTAATATCTCCACATTGCAAGGTGCAATTCTGAAATTTTTTGCTTTTTCCTGCTAATCCTAGCATGATAAAGAAGATTCAAAGAGAGTGAGATGCCAGCTCCTTTCATTCAGTCAGTAGCTTCAAACATTTCTGGACGTTTTTCAATGGCAAAAATCAATGAATATTGTAAATGCACAAACAGTAATATCTCCACATTGCAAGGTGCAATTCTGAAATTTTTTGCTTTTTCCTGCTAATCCTAGCATGATAAAGAAGATTCAAAGAGAGTGAGATGCCAGCTCCTTTCATTCATTCAGTAGCTTCAAACATTTCTGGTATATGAATAACATGATGTTTTTCAATGGCAAAAATCAATGAATATTGTAAATGCACAAACAGTAATATCTCCACATTGCAAGGTGCAATTCTGAAATTTTTTGCTTTTTCCTGCTAATCCTAGCATGATAAAGAAGATTCAAAGAGAGTGAGATGCCAGCTCCTTTCATTCAGTCAGTAGCTTCAAACATTTCTGGACGTTTTTCAATGGCAAAAATCAATGAATATTGTAAATGCACAAACAGTAATATCTCCACATTGCAAGGTGCAATTCTGAAATTTTTTGCTTTTTCCTGCTAATCCTAGCATGATAAAGAAGATTCAAAGAGAGTGAGATGCCAGCTCCTTTCATTCAGTCAGTAGCTTCAAACATTTCTGGTATATGAATAACATGATGTTTTTCAATGGCAAAAATCAATGAATATTGTAAATGCACAAACAGTAATATCTCCACATTGCAAGGTGCAATTCTGAAATTTTTTGCTTTTTCCTGCTAATCCTAGCATGATAAAGAAGATTCAAAGAGAGTGAGATGCCAGCTCCTTTCATTCAGTCAGTAGCTTCAAACATTTCTGGACGTTTTTCAATGGCAAAAATCAATGAATATTGTAAATGCACAAACAGTAATATCTCCACATTGCAAGGTGCAATTCTGAAATTTTTTGCTTTTTCCTGCTAATCCTAGCATGATAAAGAAGATTCAAAGAGAGTGAGATGCCAGCTCCTTTCATTCAGTCAGTAGCTTCAAACATTTCTGGACGTTTTTCAATGGCAAAAATCAATGAATATTGTAAATGCACAAACAGTAATATCTCCACATTGCAAGGTGCAATTCTGAAATTTTTTGCTTTTTCCTGCTAATCCTAGCATGATAAAGAAGATTCAAAGAGAGTGAGATGCCAGCTCCTTTCATTCAGACAGTAGCTTCAAACATTTCTGGTATATGAATAACATGATGTTTTTCAATGGCAAAAATCAATGAATATTGTAAATGCACAAACAGTAATATCTCCACATTGCAAGGTGCAATTCTGAAATTTTTTGCTTTTTCCTGCTAATCCTAGCATGATAAAGAAGATTCAAAGAGAGTGAGATGCCAGCTCCTTTCATTCAGTCAGTAGCTTCAAACATTTCTGGACGTTTTTCAATGGCAAAAATCAATGAATATTGTAAATGCACAAACAGTAATATCTCCACATTGCAAGGTGCAATTCTGAAATTTTTTGCTTTTTCCTGCTAATCCTAGCATGATAAAGAAGATTCAAAGAGAGTGAGATGCCAGCTCCTTTCATTCAGTCAGTAGCTTCAAACATTTCTGGTATATGAATAACATGATGTTTTTCAATGGCAAAAATCAATGAATATTGTAAATGCACAAACAGTAATATCTCCACATTGCAAGGTGCAATTCTGAAATTTTTTGCTTTTTCCTGCTAATCCTAGCATGATAAAGAAGATTCAAAGAGAGTGAGATGCCAGCTCCTTTCATTCAGTCAGTAGCTTCAAACATTTCTGGACGTTTTTCAATGGCAAAAATCAATGAATATTGTAAATGCACAAACAGTAATATCTCCACATTGCAAGGTGCAATTCTGAAATTTTTTGCTTTTTCCTGCTAATCCTAGCATGATAAAGAAGATTCAAAGAGAGTGAGATGCCAGCTCCTTTCCTTCAGTCAGTAGCTTCAAACATTTCTGATATATGAATAACATGATGTTTTTCAAAGGCAAAAATCAATGAATATTGTAAATGCACAAACAGTAATATCTCCACATTGCAAGGTGCAATTCTGAAATTTTTTGCTTTTTCCTGCTAATCCTAGCATGATAAAGAAGATTCAAAGAGAGTGAGATGCCAGCTCCTTTCATTCAGTCAGTAGCTTCAAACATTTCTGGTATATGAATAACATGATGTTTTTCAATGGCAAAAATCAATGAATATTGTAAATGCACAAACAGTAATATCTCCACATTGCAAGGTGCAATTCTGAAATTTTTTGCTTTTTCCTGCTAATCCTAGCATGATAAAGAAGATTCAAAGAGAGTGAGATGCCAGCTCCTTTCATTCAGTCAGTAGCTTCAAACATTTCTGGACGTTTTTCAATGGCAAAAATCAATGAATATTGTAAATGCACAAACAGTAATATCTCCACATTGCAAGGTGCAATTCTGAATTTTTTTGCTTTTTCCTGCTAATCCTAGCATGATAAAGAAGATTCAAAGAGAGTGAAATGCCAGCTCCTTTCATTCAGTCAGTAGCTTCAAACATTTCTGGTATATGAATAACATGATGTTTTTCAATGGCAAAAATCAATGAATATTGTAAATGCACAAACAGTAATATCTCCACATTGCAAGGTGCAATTCTGAAATTTTTTGCTTTTTCCTGCTAATCCTAGCATGATAAAGAAGATTCAAAGAGAGTGAGATGCCAGCTCCTTTCATTCAGTCAGTAGCTTCAAACATTTCTGGACGTTTTTCAATGGCAAAAATCAATGAATATTGTAAATGCACAAACAGTAATATCTCCACATTGCAAGGTGCAATTCTGAAATTTTTTGCTTTTTTCTGCTAATCCTAGCATGATAAAGAAGATTCAAAGAGAGTGAGATGCCAGCTCCTTTCATTCAGTCAGTAGCTTCAAACATTTCTGGACGTTTTTCAAGGGCAAAAATCAATGAATATTGTAAATGCACAAACAGTAATATCTCCACATTGCAAGGTGCAATTCTGAAATTTTTTCTTTTTCCTGCTAATCCTAGCATGATAAAGAAGATTCAAAGAGAGTGAGATGCCAGCTCCTTTCATTCAGTCAGTAGCTTCAAGCATTTCTGGTATATGAATAACATGATGTTTTTCAATGGCAAAAAACAATGAATATTGTAAATGCACAAACAGTAATATCTCCACATTGCAAGGTGCAATTCTGAAATTTTTTGCTTTTTCCTGCTAATCCTAGCATGATAAAGAAGATTCAAAGAGAGTGAGATGCCAGCTCCTTTCATTCAGTCAGTAGCTTCAAACATTTCTGGACGTTTTTCAATGGCAAAAATCAATGAATGTTGTAAATGCACAAACAGTAATATCTCCACATTGCAAGGTGCAATTCTGAAATTTTTTGCTATTTCCTGCTAATCCTAGCATGATAAAGAAGATTCAAAGAGAGTGAGATGCCAGCTCCTTTCATTCAGTCAGTAGCTTCAAACATTTCTGGTATATGAATAACATGATGTTTTTCAATAGCAAAAATCAATGAATATTGTAAATGCACAAACAGTAATATCTCCACATTGCAAGGTGCAATTCTGAAATTTTTTGCTTTTTCCTGCTAATCCTAGCATGATAAAGAAGATTCAAAGAGAGTGAGATGCCAGCTCCTTTCATTCAGTCAGTAGCTTCAAACATTTCTGGACATTTTTCAATGGCAAAAATCAATGAATATTGTAGATGCACAAACAGTAATATCTCCACATTGCAAGGTGCAATTCTGAAATTTTTTGCTTTTTCCTGCTAATCCTAGCATGATAAAGAAGATTCAAAGAGAGTGAGATGCCAGCTCCTTTCATTCAGTCAGTAGCTTCAAACATTTCTGGTATATGAATAACATGATGTTTTTTAATGGCAAAAATCAATGAATATTGTAAATGCACAAACAGTAATATCTCCACATTGCAAGGTGCAATTCTGAAATTTTTTGCTTTTTCCTGCTAATCCTAGCATGATAAAGAAGATTCAAAGAGAGTGAGATGCCAGCTCCTTTCATTCAGTCAGTAGCTTCAAACATTTCTGGACGTTTTTCAATGGCAAAAATCAATGAATATTGTAAATGCACAAACAGTAATATCTCCACATTGCAAGGTGCAATTCTGAAATTTTTTGCTTTTTCCTGCTAATCCTAGCATGATAAAGAAGATTCAAAGAGAGTGAGATGCCAGCTCCTTTCATTCAGTCAGTAGCTTCAAACATTTCTGGACGTTTTTCAAGGGCAAAAATCAATGAATATTGTAAATGCACAAACAGTAATATCTCCACATTGCAAGGTGCAATTCTGAAATTTTTTGCTTTTTCCTGCTAATCCTAGCATGATAAAGAAGATTCAAAGAGAGTGAGATGCCAGCTCCTTTCATTCAGTCAGTAGCTTCAAACATTTCTGGTATATGAATAACATGATGTTTTTCAATGGCAAAAATCAATGAATATTGTAAATGCACAAACAGTAATATCTCCACATTGCAAGGTGCAATTCTGAAATTTTTTGCTTTTTCCTGCTAATCCTAGCATGATAAAGAAGATTCAAAGAGAGTGAGATGCCAGCTCCTTTCATTCAGTCAGTAGCTTCAAACATTTCTGGACGTTTTTCAATGGCAAAAATCAATGAATATTGTAAATGCACAAACAGTAATATCTCCACATTGCAAGGTGCAATTCTGAAATTTTTTGCTTTTTCCTGCTAATCCTAGCATGATAAAGAAGATTCAAAGAGAGTGAGATGCCAGCTCCTTTCATTCAGTCAGTAGCTTCAAACATTTCTGGTATATGAATAACATGATGTTTTTCAATGGCAAAAATCAATGAATATTGTAAATGCACAAACAGTAATATCTCCACATTGCAAGGTGCAATTCTGAAATTTTTTGCATTTTCCTGCTAATCCTAGCATGATAAAGAAGATTCAAAGAGAGTGAGATGCCAGCTCCTTTCATTCAGTCAGTAGCTTCAAACATTTCTGGACGTTTTTCAATGGCAAAAATCAATGAATATTGTAAATGCACAAACAGTAATATCTCCACATTGCAAGGTGCAATTCTGAAATTTTTTGCTTTTTCCTGCTAATCCTAGCATGATAAAGAAGATTCAAAGAGAGTGAGATGCCAGCTCCTTTCATTCAGTCAGTAGCTTCAAACATTTCTGGTATATGAATAACATGATGTTTTTCAATGGCAAAAATCAATGAATATTGTAAATGCACAAACAGTAATATCTCCACATTGCAAGGTGCAATTCTGAAATTTTTTGCTTTTTCCTGCTAACCCTAGCATGATAAAGAAGATTCAAAGAGAGTGAGATGCCAGCTCCTTTCATTCAGTCAGTAGCTTCAAACATTTCTGGTATATGAATAACATGATGTTTTTCAATGGCAAAAATCAATGAATATTGTAAATGCACAAACAGTAATATCTCCACATTGCAAGGTGCAATTCTGAAATTTTTTGCTTTTTCCTGCTAATCCTAGCATGATAAAGAAGATTCAAAGAGAGTGAGATGCCAGCTCCTTTCATTCAGTCAGTAGCTTCAAACATTTCTGGACGTTTTTCAATGGCAAAAATCAATGAATATTGTAAATGCACAAACAGTAATATCTCCACATTGCAAGGTGCAATTCTGAAATTTTTTGCTTTTTCCTGCTAATCCTAGCATGATAAAGAAGATTCAAAGAGAATGAGATGCCAGCTCCTTTCATTCAGTCAGTAGCTTCAAACATTTCTGGACGTTTTTCAATGGCAAAAATCAATGAATATTGTAAATGCACAAACAGTAATATCTCCACATTGCAAGGTGCAATTCTGAAATTTTTTGCTTTTTCCTGCTAATCCTAGCATGATAAAGAAGATTCAAAGAGAGTGAGATGCCAGCTCCTTTCATTCAGTCAGTAGCTTCAAACATTTCTGGTATATGAATAACATGATGTTTTTCAATGGCAAAAATCAATGAATATTGTAAATGCACAAACAGTAATATCTCCACATTGCAAGGTGCAATTCTGAAATTTTTTGCTTTTTCCTGCTAATCCTAGCATGATAAAGAAGATTCAAAGAGAGTGAGATGCCAGCTCCTTTCATTCAGTCAGTAGCTTCAAACATTTCTGGACGTTTTTCAATGGCAAAAATCAATGAATATTGTAAATGCACAAACAGTAATATCTCCATATTGCAAGGTGCAATTCTGAAATTTTTTGCTTTTTCCTGATAATCCTAGCATGATAAAGAAGATTCAAAGAGAGTGAGATGCCAGCTCCTTTCATTCAGTCAGTAGCTTCAAACATTTCTGGTATATGAATAACATGATGTTTTTCAATAGCAAAAATCAATGAATATTGTAAATGCACAAACAGTAATATCTCCACATTGCAAGGTGCAATTCTGAAATTTTTTGCTTTTTCCTGCTAATCCTAGCATGATAAAGAAGATTCAAAGAGAGTGAGATGCCAGCTCCTTTCATTCAGTCAGTAGCTTCAAACATTTCTGGACGTTTTTCAATGGCAAAAATCAATGAATATTGTAAATGCACAAACAGTAATATCTCCACATTGCAAGGTGCAATTCTGAAATTTTTTGCTTTTTTCTGCTAATCCTAGCATGATAAAGAAGATTCAAAGAGAGTGAGATGCCAGCTCCTTTCATTCAGTCAGTAGCTTCAAACATTTCTGGTATATGAATAACATGATGTTTTTCAATGGCAAAAATCAATGAATATTGTAAATGCACAAACAGTAATATCTCCACATTGCAAGGTGCAATTCTGAAATTTTTTGCTTTTTCCTGCTAATCCTAGCATGATAAAGAAGATTCAAAGAGAGTGAGATGCCAGCTCCTTTCATTCAGTCAGTAGCTTCAAACATTTCTGGTATATGAATAACATGATGTTTTTCAATGGCAAAAATCAATGAATATTGTAAATGCACAAACAGTAATATCTCCACATTGCAAGGTGCAATTCTGAAATTTTTTGCTTTTTCCTGCTAATCCTAGCATGATAAAGAAGATTCAAAGAGAGTGAGATGCCAGCTCCTTTCATTCAGTCAGTAGCTTCAAACATTTCTGGACGTTTTTCAATGGCAAAAATCAATGAATATTGTAAATGCACAAACAGTAATATCTCCACATTGCAAGGTGCAATTCTGAAATTTTTTGCTTTTTCCTGCTAATCCTAGCATGATAAAGAAGATTCAAAGAGAATGAGATGCCAGCTCCTTTCATTCAGTCAGTAGCTTCAAACATTTCTGGACGTTTTTCAATGGCAAAAATCAATGAATATTGTAAATGCACAAACAGTAATATCTCCACATTGCAAGGTGCAATTCTGAAATTTTTTGCTTTTTCCTGCTAATCCTAGCATGATAAAGAAGATTCAAAGAGAGTGAGATGCCAGCTCCTTTCATTCAGTCAGTAGCTTCAAACATTTCTGGTATATGAATAACATGATGTTTTTCAATGGCAAAAATCAATGAATATTGTAAATGCACAAACAGTAATATCTCCACATTGCAAGGTGCAATTCTGAAATTTTTTGCTTTTTCCTGCTAATCCTAGCATGATAAAGAAGATTCAAAGAGAGTGAGATGCCAGCTCCTTTCATTCAGTCAGTAGCTTCAAACATTTCTGGACGTTTTTCAATGGCAAAAATCAATGAATATTGTAAATGCACAAACAGTAATATCTCCATATTGCAAGGTGCAATTCTGAAATTTTTTGCTTTTTCCTGATAATCCTAGCATGATAAAGAAGATTCAAAGAGAGTGAGATGCCAGCTCCTTTCATTCAGTCAGTAGCTTCAAACATTTCTGGTATATGAATAACATGATGTTTTTCAATAGCAAAAATCAATGAATATTGTAAATGCACAAACAGTAATATCTCCACATTGCAAGGTGCAATTCTGAAATTTTTTGCTTTTTCCTGCTAATCCTAGCATGATAAAGAAGATTCAAAGAGAGTGAGATGCCAGCTCCTTTCATTCAGTCAGTAGCTTCAAACATTTCTGGACGTTTTTCAATGGCAAAAATCAATGAATATTGTAAATGCACAAACAGTAATATCTCCACATTGCAAGGTGCAATTCTGAAATTTTTTGCTTTTTTCTGCTAATCCTAGCATGATAAAGAAGATTCAAAGAGAGTGAGATGCCAGCTCCTTTCATTCAGTCAGTAGCTTCAAACATTTCTGGTATATGAATAACATGATGTTTTTCAATGGCAAAAATCAATGAATATTGTAAATGCACAAACAGTAATATCTCCACATTGCAAGGTGCAATTCTGAAATTTTTTGCTTTTTCCTGCTAATCCTAGCATGATAAAGAAGATTCAAAGAGAGTGAGATGCCAGCTCCTTTCATTCAGTCAGTAGCTTCAAACATTTCTGGTATATGAATAACATGATGTTTTTCAATGGCAAAAATCAATGAATATTGTTAATGCACAAACAGTAATATCTCCACATTGCAAGGTGCAATTCTGAAATTTTTTGCTTTTTCCTGCTAATCCTAGCATGATAAAGAAGATTCAAAGAGAGTGAGATGCCAGCTCCTTTCATTCAGTCAGTAGCTTCAAACATTTCTGGACATTTTTCAATGGCAAAAATCAATGAATATTGTAAATGCACAAACAGTAATATCTCCATATTGCAAGGTGCAATTCTGAAATTTTTTGCTTTTTCCTGCTAATCCTAGCATGATAAAGAAGAATCAAAGAGAGTGAGATGCCAGCTCCTTTCATTCAGTCAGTAGCTTCAAACATTTCTGGACGTTTTTCAATGGCAAAAATCAATGAATATTGTAAATGCACAAACAGTAATATCTCCACATTGCAAGGTGCAATTCTGAAATTTTTTGCTTTTTCCTGCTAATCCTAGCATGATAAAGAAAATTCAAAGAGAGTGAGATGCCAGCTTCTTTCATTCAGTCAGTAGCTTCAAACATTTCTGGACGTTTTTCAATGGCAAAAATCAATGAATATTGTAAATGCACAAACAGTAATATCTCCAAATTGCAAGGTGCAATTCTGAAATTTTTTGCTTTTTCCTGCTAATCCTAGCATGATAAAGAAAATTCAAAGAGAGTGAGATGCCAGCTCCTTTCATTCAGTCAGTAGCTTCAAACATTTCTGGATGTTTTTCAATGGCAAAAATCAATGAATATTGTAAATGCACAAACAGTAATATCTCCACATTGCAAGGTGCAATTCTGAAATTTTTTGCTTTTTCCTGCTAATCCTAGCATGATAAAGAAGATTCAAAGAGAGTGAGATGCCAGCTCCTTTCATTCAGTCAGTAGCTTCAAACATTTCTGGACGTTTTTCAATGGCAAAAATCAATGAATATTGTAAACGCACAAACAGTAATATCTCCACATTGCAAGGTGCAATTCTGAAATCTTTTGCTTTTTCCTGCTAATCCTAGCATGATAAAGAAGATTTAAAGAGAGTGAGATGCCAGCTCCTTTCATTCAGTCAGTAGCTTCAAACATTTCTGGACGTTTTTCAATGGCAAAAATCAATGAATATTGTAAATGCACAAACAGTAATATCTCCACATTGCAAGGTGCAATTCTGAAATTTTTTGCTTTTTCCTGCTAATCCTAGCATGATAAAGAAGATTCAAAGAGAGTGAGATGCCAGCTCCTTTCATTCAGTCAGTAGCTTCAAACATTTCTGGTATATGAATAACATGATGTTTTTCAATGGCAAAAATCAATGAATATTGTAAATGCACAAACAGTAATATCTCCACATTGCAAGGTGCAATTCTGAAATTTTTTGCTTTTTCCTGCTAATCCTAGCATGATAAAGAAGATTCAAAGAGAGTGAGATGCCAGCTCCTTTCATTCAGTCAGTAGCTTCAAACATTTCTGGACGTTTTTCAATGGCAAAAATCAATGAATATTGTAAATGCACAAACAGTAATATCTCCACATTGCAAGGTGCAATTCTGAAATTTTTTGCTTTTTCCTGCTAATCCTAGCATGATAAAGAAGATTCAAAGAGAGTGAGATGCCAGCTCCTTTCATTCAGTCAGTAGCTTCAAACATTTCTGGACGTTTTTCAATGGCAAAAATCAATGAATATTGTAAATGCACAAACAGTAATATCTCCAAATTGCAAGGTGCAATTCTGAAATTTTTTGCTTTTTCCTGCTAATCCTAGCATGATAAAGAAAATTCAAAGAGAGTGAGATGCCAGCTCCTTTCATTCAGTCAGTAGCTTCAAACATTTCTGGACGTTTTTCAATGGCAAAAATCAATGAATATTGTAAATGCACAAACAGTAATATCTCCACATTGCAAGGTGCAATTCTGAAATTTTTTGCTTTTTCCTGCTAATCCTAGCATGATAAAGAAGATTCAAAGAGAGTGAGATGCCAGCTCCTTTCATTCAGTCAGTAGCTTCAAACATTTCTGGACGTTTTTCAATGGCAAAAATCAATGAATATTGTAAACGCACAAACAGTAATATCTCCACATTGCAAGGTGCAATTCTGAAATTTTTTGCTTTTTCCTGCTAATTCTAGCATGATAAAGAAGATTCAAAGAGAGTGAGATGCCAGCTCCTTTCATTCAGTCAGTAGCTTCAAACATTTCTGGACGTTTTTCAATGGCAAAAATCAATGAATATTGTAAATGCACAAACAGTAATATCTCCACATTGCAAGGTGCAATTCTGAAATTTTTTGCTTTTTCCTGCTAATCCTAGCATGATAAAGAAGATTCAAAGAGAGTGAGATGCCAGCTCCTTTCTTTCAGTCAGTAGCTTCAAACATTTCTGGACGTTTTTCAATGGCAAAAATCAATGAATATTGTAAATGCACAAACAGTAATATCTCCACATTGCAAGGTGCAATTCTGAAATTTTTTGCTTTTTCCTGCTAATCCTAGCATGATAAAGAAGATTCAAAGAGAGTGAGATGCCAGCTCCTTTCATTCAGTCAGTAGCTTCAAACATTTCTGGACGTTTTTCAATGGCAAAAATCAATGAATATTGTAAATGCACAAACAGTAATATCTCCAAATTGCAAGGTGCAATTCTGAAATTTTTTGCTTTTTCCTGCTAATCCTAGCATGATAAAGAAAATTCAAAGAGAGTGAGATGCCAGCTCCTTTCATTCAGTCAGTAGCTTCAAACATTTCTGGACGTTTTTCAATGGCAAAAATCAATGAATATTGTAAATGCACAAACAGTAATATCTCCACATTGCAAGGTGCAATTCTGAAATTTTTTGCTTTTTCCTGCTAATCCTAGCATGATAAAGAAGATTCAAAGAGAGTGAGATGCCAGCTCCTTTCATTCAGTCAGTAGCTTCAAACATTTCTGGACGTTTTTCAATGGCAAAAATCAATGAATATTGTAAACGCACAAACAGTAATATCTCCACATTGCAAGGTGCAATTCTGAAATTTTTTGCTTTTTCCTGCTAATCCTAGCATGATAAAGAAGATTCAAAGAGAGTGAGATGCCAGCTCCTTTCATTCAGTCAGTAGCTTCAAACATTTCTGGACGTTTTTCAATGGCAAAAATCAATGAATATTGTAAATGCACAAACAGTAATATCTCCACATTGCAAGGTGCAATTCTGAATTTTTTTGCTTTTTCCTGCTAATCCTAGCATGATAAAGAAGATTCAAAGAGAGTGAGATGCCAGCTCCTTTCATTCAGTCAGTAGCTTCAAACATTTCTGGACATTTTTCAATGGCAAAAATCAATGAATATTGTAAATGCACAAACAGTAATATCTCCACATTGCAAGGTGCAATTCTGAAATTTTTTGCTTTTTCCTGCTAATCCTAGCATGATAAAGAAGATTCAAAGAGAGTGAGATGCCAGTTCCTTTCATTCAGTCAGTAGCTTCAAACATTTCTGGATGTTTTTCAATGGCAAAAATCAATGAATATTGTAAATGCACAAACAGTAATATCTCCAAATTGCAAGGTGCAATTCTGAAATTTTTTGCTTTTTCCTGCTAATCCTAGCATGATAAAGAAAATTCAAAGAGAGTGAGATGCCAGCTCCTTTCATTCAGTCAGTAGCTTCAAACATTTCTGGACGTTTTTCAATGGCAAAAATCAATGAATATTGTAAATGCACAAACAGTAATATCTCCACATTGCAAGGTGCAATTTTGAAATTTTTTGCTTTTTCCTGCTAATCCTAGCATGATAAAGAAGATTCAAAGAGAGTGAGATGCCAGCTCCTTTCATTCAGTCAGTAGCTTCAAACATTTCTGGACGTTTTTCAATGGCAAAAATCAATGAATATTGTAAACGCACAAACAGTAATATCTCCACATTGCAAGGTGCAATTCTGAAATTTTTTGCTTTTTCCTGCTAATCCTAGCATGATAAAGAAGATTCAAAGAGAGTGAGATGCCAGCTCCTTTCATTCAGTCAGTAGCTTCAAACATTTCTGGACGTTTTTCAATGGCAAAAATCAATGAATATTGTAAATGCACAAACAGTAATATCTCCACATTGCAAGGTGCAATTCTGAAATTTTTTGCTTTTTCCTGCTAATCCTAGCATGATAAAGAAGATTCAAAGAGAGTGAGATGCCAGCTCCTTTCATTCAGTCAGTAGCTTCAAACATTTCTGGTATATGAATAACATGATGTTTTTCAATGGCAAAAATCAATGAATATTGTAAATGCACAAACAGTAATATCTCCACATTGCAAGGTGCAATTCTGAAATTTTTTGCTTTTTCCTGCTAATCCTAGCATGATAAAGAAGATTCAAAGAGAGTGAGATGCCAGCTCCTTTCATTCAGTCAGTAGCTTCAAACATTTCTAGACGTTATTCAATGGCAAAAATCAATGAATATTGTAAATGCACAAACAGTAATATCTCCACATTGCAAGGTGCAATTCTGAAATTTTTTGCTTTTTCCTGCTAATCCTAGCATGATAAAGAAGATTCAAAGAGAGTGAGATGCCAGCTCCTTTCATTCAGTCAGTAGCTTCAAACATTTCTGGACGTTTTTCAATGGCAAAAAACAATGAATATTGTAAATGCACAAACAGTAATATCTCCACATTGCAAGGTGCAATTCTGAAATTTTTTGCTTTTTCCTGCTAATCCTAGCATGATAAAGAAGATTCAAAGAGAGTGAGATGCCAGCTCCTTTCATTCAGTCAGTAGCTTCAAACATTTCTGGACGTTTTTCAATGGCAAAAATCAATGAATATTGTAAATGCACAAACAGTAATATCTCCAAATTGCAAGGTGCAATTCTGAAATTTTTTGCTTTTTCCTGCTAATCCTAGCATGATAAAGAAAATTCAAAGAGAGTGAGATGCCAGCTCCTTTCATTCAGTCAGTAGCTTCAAACATTTCTGGTATATGAATAACATGATGTTTTTCAATGGCAAAAATCAATGAATATTGTAAATGCACAAACAGTAATATCTCCACATTGCAAGGTGCAATTCTGAAATTTTTTGCTTTTTCCTGCTAATCCTAGCATGATAAAGAAGATTCAAAGAGAGTGAGATGCCAGCTCCTTTCATTCAGTCAGTAGCTTCAAACATTTGTGGACGTTTTTCAATGGCAAAAATCAATGAATATTGTAAATGCACAAACAGTAATATCTCCACATTGCAAGGTGCAATTCTGAAATTTTTTGCTTTTTCCTGCTAATCCTAGCATGATAAAGAAGATTCAAAGAGAGTGAGATGCCATCTCCTTTCATTCAGTCAGTAGCTTCAAACATTTCTGGACGTTTTTCAATGGCAAAAATCAATGAATATTGTAAATGCACAAACAGTAATATCTCCAAATTGCAAGGTGCAATTCTGAAATTTTTTGCTTTTTCCTGCTAATCCTAGCATGATAAAGAAAATTCAAAGATAGTGAGATGCCAGCTCCTTTCATTCAGTCAGTAGCTTCAAACATTTCTGGACGTTTTTCAATGGCAAAAATCAATGAATATTGTAAATGCACAAACAGTAATATCTCCACATTGCAAGGTGCAATTCTGAAATTTTTTGCTTTTTCCTGCTAATCCTAGCATGATAAAGAAGATTCAAAGAGAGTGAGATGCCAGCTCCTTTCATTCAGTCAGTAGCTTCAAACATTTCTGGACGTTTTTCAATGGCAAAAATCAATGAATATTGTAAATGCACAAACAGTAATATCTCCACATTGCAAGGTGCAATTCTGAAATTTTTTGCTTTTTCCTGCTAATCCTAGCATGATAAAGAAGATTCAAAGAGAGTGAGATGCCAGCTCCTTTCATTCAGTCAGTAGCTTCAAACATTTCTGGACGTTTTTCAATGGCAAAAATCAATGAATATTGTAAATGCACAAACAGTAATATCTCGAAATTGCAAGGTGCAATTCTGAAATTTTTTGCTTTTTCCTGCTAATCCTAGCATGATAAAGAAAATTCAAAGAGAGTGAGATGCCAGCTCCTTTCATTCAGTCAGTAGCTTCAAACATTTCTGGACGTTTTTCAATGGCAAAAATCAATGAATATTGTAAATGCACAAACAGTAATATCTCCACATTGCAAGGTGCAATTCTGAAATTTTTTGCTTTTTCCTGCTAATCCTAGCATGATAAAGAAGATTCAAAGAGAGTGAGATGCCAGCTCCTTTCATTCAGTCAGTAGCTTCAAACATTTCTGGTATATGAATAACATGATGTTTTTCAATGGCAAAAATCAATGAATATTGTAAATGCACAAACAGTAATATCTCCACATTGCAAGGTGCAATTCTGAAATTTTTTGCTTTTTCCTGCTAATCCTAGCATGATAAAGAAGATTCAAAGAGAGTGAGATGCCAGCTCCTTTCATTCAGTCAGTAGCTTCAAACATTTCTAGACGTTTTTCAATGGCAAAAATCAATGAATATTGTAAATGCACAAACAGTAATATCTCCACATTGCAAGGTGCAATTCTGAAATTTTTTGCTTTTCCCTGCTAATCCTAGCATGATAAAGAAGATTCAAAGAGAGTGAGATGCCAGCTCCTTTCATTCAGTCAGTAGCTTCAAACATTTCTGGACGTTTTTCAATGGCAAAAATCAATGAATATTGTAAATGCACAAACAGTAATATCTCCACATTGCAAGGTGCAATTCTGAAATTTTTTGCTTTTTCCTGCTAATCCTAGCATGATAAAGAAGATTCAAAGAGAGTGAGATGCCAGCTCCTTTCATTCAGTCAGTAGCTTCAAACATTTCTGGTATATGAATAACATGATGTTTTTCAATGGCAAAAATCAATGAATATTGTAAATGCACAAACAGTAATATCTCCACATTGCAAGGTGCAATTCTGAAATTTTTTGCTTTTTCCTGCTAATCCTAGCATGATAAAGAAGATTCAAAGAGAGTGAGATGCCAGCTCCTTTCATTCAGTCAGTAGCTTCAAACATTTCTAGATGTTTTTCAATGGCAAAAATCAATGAATATTGTAAATGCACAAACAGTAATATCTCCACATTGCAAGGTGCAATTCTGAAATTTTTTGCTTTTTCCTGCTAATCCTAGCATGATAAAGAAGATTCAAAGAGAGTGAGATGCCAGCTCCTTTCATTCAGTCAGTAGCTTCAAACATTTCTGGACGTTTTTCAATGGCAAAAATCAATGAATATTGTAAATGCACAAACAGTAATATCTCCACATTGCAAGGTGCAATTCTGAAATTTTTTGCTTTTTCCTGCTAATCCTAGCATGATAAAGAAGATTCAAAGAGAGTGAGATGCCAGCTCCTTTCATTCAGTCAGTAGCTTCAAACATTTCTGGACGTTTTTCAATGGCAAAAATCAATGAATATTGTAAATGCACAAACAGTAATATCTCCAAATTGCAAGGTGCAATTCTGAAATTTTTTGCTTTTTCCTGCTAATCCTAGCATGATAAAGAAAATTCAAAGAGAGTGAGATGCCAGCTCCTTTCATTCAGTCAGTAGCTTCAAACATTTCTGGACGTTTTTCAATGGCAAAAATCAATGAATATTGTAAATGCACAAACAGTAATATCTCCACATTGCAAGGTGCAATTCTGAAATTTTTTGCTTTTTCCTGCTAATCCTAGCATGATAAAGAAGATTCAAAGAGAGTGAGATGCCAGCTCCTTTCATTCAGTCAGTAGCTTCAAACATTTCTGGACGTTTTTCAATGGCAAAAATCAATGAATATTGTAAACGCACAAACAGTAATATCTCCACATTGCAAGGTGCAATTCTGAAATTTTTTGCTTTTTCCTGCTAATCCTAGCATGATAAAGAAGATTCAAAGAGAGTGAGATGCCAGCTCCTTTCATTCAGTCAGTAGCTTCAAACATTTCTGGACGTTTTTCAATGGCAAAAATCAATGAATATTGTAAATGCACAAACAGTAATATCTCCACATTGCAAGGTGCAATTCTGAAATTTTTTGCTTTTTCCTGCTAATCCTAGCATGATAAAGAAGATGCAAAGAGAGTGAGATGCCAACTCCTTTCATTCAGTCAGTAGCTTCAAACATTTCTGGTATATGAATAACATGATATTTTTCAATGGCAAAAATCAATGAATATTGTAAATGCACAAACAGTAATATCTCCACATTGCAAGGTGCAATTCTGAAATTTTTTGCTTTTTCATGCTAATCCTAGCATGATAAAGAAGATTCAAAGAGAGTGAGATGCCAGCTCCTTTCATTCAGTCAGTAGCTTCAAACATTTCTAGACGTTTTTCAATGGCAAAAATCAATGAATATTGTAAATGCACAAACAGTAATATCTCCACATTGCAAGGTGCAATTCTGAAATTTTTTGCTTTTTCCTGCTAATCCTAGCATGATAAAGAAGATTCAAAGAGAGTGAGATGCCAGCTCCTTTCATTCAGTCAGTAGCTTCAAACATTTCTGGACGTTTTTCAATGGCAAAAATCAATGAATATTGTAAATGCACAAACAGTAATATCTCCACATTGCAAGGTGCAATTCTGAAATTTTTTGCTTTTTCCTGCTAATCCTAGCATGATAAAGAAGATTCAAAGAGAGTGAGATGACAGCTCCTTTCATTCAGTCAGTAGCTTCAAACATTTCTGGACGTTTTTCAATGGCAAAAATCAATGAATATTGTAAATGCACAAACAGTAATATCTCCAAATTGCAAGGTGCAATTCTGAAATTTTTTGCTTTTTCCTGCTAATCCTAGCATGATAAAGAAAATTCAAAGAGAGTGAGATGCCAGCTCCTTTCATTCAGTCAGTAGCTTCAAACATTTCTGGTATATGAATAACATGATGTTTTTCAATGGCAAAAATCAATGAATATTGTAAATGCACAAACAGTAATATCTCCACATTGCAAGGTGCAATTCTGAATTTTTTTGCTTTTTCCTGCTAATCCTAGCATGATAAAGAAGATTCAAAGAGAGTGAGATGCCAGCTCCTTTCATTCAGTCAGTAGCTTCAAACATTTCTGGACGTTTTTCAATGGCAAAAATCAATGAATATTGTAAATGCACAAACAGTAATATCTCCACATTGCAAGGTGCAATTCTGAAATTTTTTGCTTTTTCCTGCTAATCCTAGCATGATAAAGAAGATTCAAAGAGAGTGAGATGCCAGCTCCTTTCATTCAGTCAGTAGCTTCAAACATTTCTGAACGTTTTTCAATGGCAAAAATCAATGAATATTGTAAATGCACAAACAGTAATATCTCCACATTGCAAGGTGCAATTCTGAAATTTTTTGCTTTTTCCTGCTAATCCTAGCATGATAAAGAAGATTCAAAGAGAGTGAGATGCCAGCTCCTTTCATTCAGTCAGTAGCTTCAAACATTTCTGGTATATGAATAACATGATGTTTTTCAATGGCAAAAATCAATGAATATTGTAAATGCACAAACAGTAATATCTCCACATTGCAAGGTGCAATTCTGAAATTTTTTGCTTTTTCCTGCTAATCCTAGCATGATAAAGAAGATTCAAAGAGAGTGAGATGCCAGCTCCTTTCATTCAGTCAGTAGCTTCAAACATTTCTAGATGTTTTTCAATGGCAAAAATCAATGAATATTGTAAATGCACAAACAGTAATATCTCCACATTGCAAGGTGCAATTCTGAAATTTTTTGCTTTTTCCTGCTAATCCTAGCATGATAAAGAAGATTCAAAGAGAGTGAGATGCCAGCTCCTTTCATTCAGTCAGTAGCTTCAAACATTGCTGGACGTTTTTCAATGGCAAAAATCAATGAATATTGTAAATGCACAAACAGTAATATCTCCACATTGCAAGGTGCAATTCTGAAATTTTTTGCTTTTTCCTGCTAATCCTAGCATGATAAAGAAGATTCAAAGAGAGTGAGATGCCAGCTCCTTTCATTCAGTCAGTAGCTTCAAACATTTCTGGACGTTTTTCAATGGCAAAAATCAATGAATATTGTAAATGCACAAACAATAATATCTCCAAATTGCAAGGTGCAATTCTGAAATTTTTTGCTTTTTCCTGCTAATCCTAGCATGATAAAGAAAATTCAAAGAGAGTGAGATGCCAGCTCCTTTCATTCAGTCAGTAGCTTCAAACATTTCTGGACGTTTTTCAATGGCAAAAATCAATGAATATTGTAAATGCACAAACAGTAATATCTCCACATTGCAAGGTGCAATTCTGAAATTTTTTGCTTTTTCCTGCTAATCCTAGCATGATAAAGAAGATTCAAAGAGAGTGAGATGCCAGCTCCTTTCATTCAGTCAGTAGCTTCAAACATTTCTGGACATTTTTCAATGGCAAAAATCAATGAATATTGTAAACGCACAAACAGTAATATCTCCACATTGCAAGGTGCAATTCTGAAATTTTTTGCTTTTTCCTGCTAATCCTAGCATGATAAAGAAGATTCAAAGAGAGTGAGATGCCAGCTCCTTTCATTCAGTCAGTAGCTTCAAACATTTCTGAACGTTTTTCAATGGCAAAAATCAATGAATATTGTAAATGCACAAACAGTAATATCTCCACATTGCAAGGTGCAATTCTGAAATTTTTTGCTTTTTCCTGCTAATCCTAGCATGATAAAGAAGATTCAAAGAGAGTGAGATGCCAGCTCCTTTCATTCAGTCAGTAGCTTCAAACATTTCTGGTATATGAATAACATGATGTTTTTCAATGGCAAAAATCAATGAATATTGTAAATGCACAAACAGTAATATCTCCACATTGCAAGGTGCAATTCTGAATTTTTTTGCTTTTTCCTGCTAATCCTAGCATGATAAAGAAGATTCAAAGAGAGTGAGATGCCAGCTCCTTTCATTCAGTCAGTAGCTTCAAACATTTCTGGACGTTTTTCAATGGCAAAAATCAATGAATATTGTAAATGCACAAACAGTAATATCTCCACATTGCAAGGTGCAATTCTGAAGTTTTTTGCTTTTTCCTGCTAATCCTAGCATGATAAAGAAGATTCAAAGAGAGTGAGATGCCAGCTCCTTTCATTCAGTCAGTAGCTTCAAACATTTCTGGACGTTTTTCAATGGCAAAAATCAATGAATATTGTAAATGCACAAACAGTAATATCTCCACATTGCAAGGTGCAATTCTGAAATTTTTTGCTTTTTCCTGCTAATCCTAGCATGATAAAGAAGATTCAAAGAGAGTGAGATGCCAGCTCCTTTCATTCAGTCAGTAGCTTCAAACATTTCTGGTATATGAATAACATGATGTTTTTCAATGGCAAAAATCAATGAATATTGTAAATGCACAAACAGTAATATCTCCACATTGCAAGGTGCAATTCTGAAATTTTTTGCTTTTTCCTGCTAATCGTAGCATGATAAAGAAGATTCAAAGAGAGTGAGATGCCAGCTCCTTTCATTCAGTCAGTAGCTTCAAACATTTCTAGACGTTTTTCAATGGCAAAAATCAATGAATATTGTAAATGCACAAACAGTAATATCTCCACATTGCAAGGTGCAATTCTGAAATTTTTTGCTTTTTCCTGCTAATCCTAGCATGATAAAGAAGATTCAAAGAGAGTGAGATGCCAGCTCCTTTCAATCAGTCAGTAGCTTCAAACATTTCTGGACGTTTCTCAATGGCAAAAATCAATGAATATTGTAAATGCACAAACAGTAATATCTCCACATTGCAAGGTGCAATTCTGAAATTTTTTGCTTTTTCCTGCTAATCCTAGCATGATAAAGAAGATTCAAAGAGAGTGAGATGCCAGCTCCTTTCATTCAGTCAGTAGCTTCAAACATTTCTGGACGTTTTTCAATGGCAAAAATCAATGAATATTGTAAATGCACAAACAGTAATATCTCCAAATTGCAAGGTGCAATTCTGAAATTTTTTGCTTTTTCCTGCTAATCCTAGCATGATAAAGAAAATTCAAAGAGAGAGAGATGCCAGCTCCTTTCATTCAGTCAGTAGCTTCAAACATTTCTGGACGTTTTTCAATGGCAAAAATCAATGAATATTGTAAATGCACAAACAGTAATATCTCCACATTGCAAGGTGCAATTCTGAAATTTTTTGCTTTTTCCTGCTAATCCTAGCATGATAAAGAAGATTCAAAGAGAGTGAGATGCCAGCTCCTTTCATTCAGTCAGTAGCTTCAAACATTTCTGGACGTTTTTCAATGGCAAAAATCAATGAATATTGTAAACGCACAAACAGTAATATCTCCACATTGCAAGGTGCAATTCTGAAATTTTTTGCTTTTTCCTGCTAATCCTAGCATGATAAAGAAGATTCAAAGAGAGTGAGATGCCAGCTCCTTTCATTCAGTCAGTAGCTTCAAACATTTCTGGACGTTTTTCAATGGCAAAAATCAATGAATATTGTAAATGCACAAACAGTAATATCTCCACATTGCAAGGTGCAATTCTGAAATTTTTTGCTTTTTCCTGCTAATCCTAGCATGATAAAGAAGATTCAAAGAGAGTGAGATGCCAGCTCCTTTCATTCAGTCAGTAGCTTCAAACATTTCTGGTATATGAATAACATGATGTTTTTCAATGGCAAAAATCAATGAATATTGTAAATGCACAAACAGTAATATCTCCACATTGCAAGGTGCAATTCTGAATTTTTTTGCTTTTTCCTGCTAATCCTAGCATGATAAAGAAGATTCAAAGAGAGTGAGATGCCAGCTCCTTTCATTCAGTCAGTAGCTTCAAACATTTCTGGACGTTTTTCAATGGCAAAAATCAATGAATATTGTAAATGCACAAACAGTAATATCTCCACATTGCAAGGTGCAATTCTGAAATTTTTTGCTTTTTCCTGCTAATCCTAGCATGATAAAGAAGATTCAAAGAGAGTGAGATGCCAGCTCCTTTCATTCAGTCAGTAGCTTCAAACATTTCTGGTATATGAATAACATGATGTTTTTCAATGGCAAAAATCAATGAATATTGTAAATGCACAAACAGTAATATCTCCACATTGCAAGGTGCAATTCTGAAATTTTTTGCTTTTTCCTGCTAATCCTAGCATGATAAAGAAGATTCAAAGAGAGTGAGATGCCAGCTCCTTTCATTCAGTCAGTAGCTTCAAACATTTCTGGACGTTTCTCAATGGCAAAAATCAATGAATATTGTAAATGCACAAACAGTAATATCTCCACATTGCAAGGTGCAATTCTGAAATTTTTTGCTTTTTCCTGCTAATCCTAGCATGATAAAGAAGATTCAAAGAGAGTGAGATGCCAGCTCCTTTCATTCAGTCAGTAGCTTCAAACATTTCTGGACGTTTTTCAATGGCAAAAATCAATGAATATTGTAAATGCACAAACAGTAATATCTCCAAATTGCAAGGTGCAATTCTGAAATTTTTTGCTTTTTCCTGCTAATCCTAGCATGATAAAGAAAATTCAAAGAGAGAGAGATGCCAGCTCCTTTCATTCAGTCAGTAGCTTCAAACATTTCTGGACGTTTTTCAATGGCAAAAATCAATGAATATTGTAAATGCACAAACAGTAATATCTCCACATTGCAAGGTGCAATTCTGAAATTTTTTGCTTTTTCCTGCTAATCCTAGCATGATAAAGAAGATTCAAAGTGAGTGAGATGCCAGCTCCTTTCATTCAGTCAGTAGCTTCAAACATTTCTGGACGTTTTTCAATGGCAAAAATCAATGAATATTGTAAACGCACAAACAGTAATATCTCCACATTGCAAGGTGCAATTCTGAAATTTTTTGCTTTTTCCTGCTAATCCTAGCATGATAAAGAAGATTCAAAGAGAGTGAGATGCCAGCTCCTTTCATTCAGTCAGTAGCTTCAAACATTTCTGGACGTTTTTCAATGGCAAAAATCAATGAATATTGTAAATGCACAAACAGTAATATCTCCACATTGCAAGGTGCAATTCTGAAATTTTTTGCTTTTTCCTGCTAATCCTAGCATGATAAAGAAGATTCAAAGAGAGTGAGATGCCAGCTCCTTTCATTCAGTCAGTAGCTTCAAACATTTCTGGTATATGAATAACATGATGTTTTTCAATGGCAAAAATCAATGAATATTGTAAATGCACAAACAGTAATATCTCCACATTGCAAGGTGCAATTCTGAATTTTTTTGCTTTTTCCTGCTAATCCTAGCATGATAAAGAAGATTCAAAGAGAGTGAGATGCCAGCTCCTTTCATTCAGTCAGTAGCTTCAAACATTTCTGGACGTTTTTCAATGGCAAAAATCAATGAATATTGTAAATGCACAAACAGTAATATCTCCACATTGCAAGGTGCAATTCTGAAATTTTTTGCTTTTTCCTGCTAATCCTAGCATGATAAAGAAGATTCAAAGAGAGTGAAATGCCAGCTCCTTTCATTCAATCAGTAGCTTCAAACATTTCTGGACGTTTTTCAATGGCAAAAATCAATGAATATTGTAAATGCACAAACAGTAATATCTCCACATTGCAAGGTGCAATTCTGAAATTTTTTGATTTTTCCTGCTAATCCTAGCATGATAAAGAAGATTCAAAGAGAGTGAGATGCCAGCTCCTTTCATTCAGTCAGTAGCTTCAAACATTTCTGGACGTTTTTCAATGGCAAAAATCAATGAATATTGTAAATGCACAAACAGTAATATCTCCAAATTGCAAGGTGCAATTCTGAAATTTTTTGCTTTTTCCTGCTAATCCTAGCATCATAAAGAAAATTCAAAGAGAGTGAGATGCCAGCTCCTTTCATTCAGTCAGTAGCTGCAAACATTTCTGGACGTTTTTCAATGGCAAAAATCAATGAATATTGTAAATGCACAAACAGTAATATCTCCACATTGCAAGGTGCAATTCTGAAATTTTTTGCTTTTTCCTGCTAATCCTAGCATGATAAAGAAGATTCAAAGAGAGTGAGATGCCAGCTCCTTTCATTCAGTCAGTAGCTTCAAACATTTCTGGACATTTTTCAATGGCAAAAATCAATGAATATTGTAAACGCACAAACAGTAATATCTCCACATTGCAAGGTGCAATTCTGAAATTTTTTGCTTTTTCCTGCTAATCCTAGCATGATAAAGAAGATTCAAAGAGAGTGAGATGCCAGCTCCTTTCATTCAGTCAGTAGCTTCAAACATTTCTGGACGTTTTTCAATGGCAAAAATCAATGAATATTGTAAATGCACAAACAGTAATATCTCCACATTGCAAGGTGCAATTCTGAAATTTTTTGCTTTTTCCTGCTAATCCTAGCATGATAAAGAAGATTCAAAGAGAGTGAGATGCCAGCTCCTTTCATTCAGTCAGTAGCTTCAAACATTTCTGGTATATGAATAACATGATGTTTTTCAATGGCAAAAATCAATGAATATTGTAAATGCACAAACAGTAATATCTCCACATTGCAAGGTGCAATTCTGAATTTTTTTGCTTTTTCCTGCTAATCCTAGCATGATAAAGAAGATTCAAAGAGAGTGAGATGCCAGCTCCTTTCATTCAGTCAGTAGCTTCAAACATTTCTGGACGTTTTTCAATGGCAAAAATCAATGAATATTGTAAATGCACAAACAGTAATATCTCCACATTGCAAGGTGCAATTCTGAAATTTTTTGCTTTTTCCTGCTAATCCTAGCATGATAAAGAAGATTCAAAGAGAGTGAGATGCCAGCTCCTTTCATTCAGTCAGTAGCTTCAAACATTTCTGGTATATGAATAACATGATGTTTTTCAATGGCAAAAATCAATGAATATTGTAAATGCACAAACAGTAATATCTCCACATTGCAAGGTGCAATTCTGAAATTTTTTGCTTTTTCCTGCTAATCCTAGCATGATAAAGAAGATTCAAAGAGAGTGAGATGCCAGCTCCTTTCATTCAGTCAGTAGCTTCAAACATTTCTGGACGTTTTTCAATGGCAAAAATCAATGAATATTGTAAATGCACAAACAGTAATATCTCCACATTGCAAGGTGCAATTCTGAAATTTTTTGCTTTTTCCTGCTAATCCTAGCATTATAAAGAAGATTCAAAGAGAGTGAGATGCCAGCTCCTTTCATTCAGTCAGTAGCTTCAAACATTTCTGGTATATGAATAACATGATGTTTTTCAAAGGCAAAAATCAATGAATATTGTAAATGCACAAACAGTAATATCTCCACATTGCAAGGTGCAATTCTGAAATTTTTTGCTTTTTCCTGCTAATCCTAGCATGATAAAGAAGATTCAAAGAGAGTGAGATGCCAGCTCCTTTCATTCAGTCAGTAGCTTTAAACATTTCTGGTATATGAATAACATGATGTTTTTCAATGGCAAAAATCAATGAATATTGTAAATGCACAAACAGTAATATCTACACATTGCAAGGTGCAATTCTGAAATTTTTTGCTTTTTCCTGCTAATCCTAGCATGATAAAGAAGATTCAAAGAGAGTGCGATGCCAGCTCCTTTCATTCAGTCAGTAGCTTCAAACATTTCTGGACGTTTTTCAATGGCAAAAATCAATGAATATTGTAAACACACAAACAGTAATATCTCCACATTGCAAGGTGCAATTCTGAAATTTTTTGCTTTTTCCTGCTAATCCTAGCATGATAAAGAAGATTCAAAGAGAGTGAGATGCCAGCTCCTTTCATTCAGTCAGTAGCTTCAAACATTTCTGGACGTTTTTCAATGGCAAAAATCAATGAATATTGTAAATGCACAAACAGTAATATCTCCACATTGCAAGGTGCAATTCTGAAATTTTTTGCTTTTTCCTGCTAATCCTAGCATGATAAAGAAGATTCAAAGAGAGTGAGATGCCAGCTCCTTTCATTCAGTCAGTAGCTTCAAACATTTCTGGTATATGAATAACATGATGTTTTTCAATGGCAAAAATCAATGAATATTGTAAATGCACAAACAGTAATATCTCCACATTGCAAGGTGCAATTCTGAATTTTTTTGCTTTTTCCTGCTAATCCTAGCATGATAAAGAAGATTCAAAGAGAGTGAGATGCCAGCTCCTTTCATTCAGTCAGTAGCTTCAAACATTTCTGGACGTTTTTCAATGGCAAAAATCAATGAATATTGTAAATGCACAAACAGTAATATCTCCACATTGCAAGGTGCAATTCTGAAATTTTTTGCTTTTTCCTGCTAATCCTAGCATGATAAAGAAGATTCAAAGAGAGTGAGATGCCAGCTCCTTTCATTCAGTCAGTAGCTTCAAACATTTCTGGTATATGAATAACATGATGTTTTTCAATGGCAAAAATCAATGAATATTGTAAATGCACAAACAGTAATATCTCCACATTGCAAGGTGCAATTCTGAAATTTTTTGCTTTTTCCTGCTAATCCTAGCATGATAAAGAAGATTCAAAGAGAGTGAGATGCCAGCTCCTTTCATTCAGTCAGTAGCTTCAAACATTTCTGGACGTTTTTCAATGGCAAAAATCAATGAATATTGTAAATGCACAAACAGTAATATCTCCACATTGCAAGGTGCAATTCTGAAATTTTTTGCTTTTTCCTGCTAATCCTAGCATTATAAAGAAGATTCAAAGAGAGTGAGATGCCAGCTCCTTTCATTCAGTCAGTAGCTTCAAACATTTCTGGTATATGAATAACATGATGTTTTTCAAAGGCAAAAATCAATGAATATTGTAAATGCACAAACAGTAATATCTCCACATTGCAAGGTGCAATTCTGAAATTTTTTGCTTTTTCCTGCTAATCCTAGCATGATAAAGAAGATTCAAAGAGAGTGAGATGCCAGCTCCTTTCATTCAGTCAGTAGCTTCAAACATTTCTGGTATATGAATAACATGATGTTTTTCAATGGCAAAAATCAATGAATATTGTAAATGCACAAACAGTAATATCTACACATTGCAAGGTGCAATTCTGAAATTTTTTGCTTTTTCCTGCTAATCCTAGCATGATAAAGAAGATTCAAAGAGAGTGCGATGCCAGCTCCTTTCATTCAGTCAGTAGCTTCAAACATTTCTGGACGTTTTTCAATGGCAAAAATCAATGAATATTATAAATGCACAAACAGTAATATCTCCACATTGCAAGGTGCAATTCTGAAATTTTTTGCTTTTTCCTGCTAATCCTAGCATTATAAAGAAGATTCAAAGAGAGTGAGATGCCAGCTCCTTTCATTCAGTCAGTAGCTTCAAACATTTCTGGTATATGAATAACATGATGTTTTTCAATGGCAAAAATCAATGAATATTGTAAATGCACAAACAGTAATATCTCCACATTGCAAGGTGCAATTCTGAAATTTTTTGCTTTTTCCTGCTAATCCTAGCATGATAAAGAAAATTCAAAGAGAGTGAGATGCCAGCTCCTTTCATTCAGTCAGTAGCTTCAAACATTTCTGGACGTTTTTCAATGGCAAAAATCAATGAATATTGTAAATGCACAAACAGTAATATCTCCACATTGCAAGGTGCAATTCTGAAATTTTTTGCTTTTTCCTGCTAATCTTAGCATGATAAAGAAGATTCAAAGAGAGTGAGATGCCAGCTCCTTTCATTCAGTCAGTAGCTTCAAACATTTCTGGTATATGAATAACATGATGTTTTTCAAAGGCAAAAATCAATGAATATTGTAAATGCACAAACAGTAATATCTCCACATTGCAAAGTGCAATTCTGAATTTTTTTGCTTTTTCCTGCTAATCCTAGCATGATAAAGAAGATTCAAAGAGAGTGAGATGCCAGCTCCTTTCATTCAGTCAGTAGCTACAAACATTTCTGGTATATGAATAACATGATGTTTTTCAATGGCAAAAATCAATGAATATTGTAAATGCACAAACAGTAATATCTCCACATTGCAAGGTGCAATTCTGAATTTTTTTGCTTTTTCCTGCTAATCCTAGCATGATAAAGAAGATTCAAAGAGAGTGAGATGCCAGCTCCTTTCATTCAGTCAGTAGCTTCAAACATTTCTGGTATATGAATAACATGATGTTTTTCAATGGCAAAAATCAATGAATATTGTAAATGCACAAACAGTAATATCTCCACATTGCAAGGTGCAATTCTGAATTTTTTTGCTTTTTCCTGCTAATCCTAGCATGATAAAGAAGATTCAAAGAGAGTGAGATGCCAGCTCCTTTCATTCAGTCAGTAGCTTCAAACATTTCTGGACGTTTTTCAATGGCAAAAATCAATGAATATTGTAAATGCACAAACAGTAATATCTCCACATTGCAAGGTGCAATTCTGAAATTTTTTGCTTTTTCCTGCTAATCCTAGCATGATAAAGAAGATTCAAAGAGAGTGAGATGCCAGCTCCTTTCATTCAGTCAGTAGCTTCAAACATTTCTGGACGTTTTTCAATGGCAAAAATCAATGAATATTGTAAATGCACAAACAGTAATATCTCCAAATTGCAAGGTGCAATTCTGAAATTTTTTGCTTTTTCCTGCTAATCCTAGCATGATAAAGAAAATTCAAAGAGAGTGAGATGCCAGCTCCTTTCATTCAGTCAGTAGCTTCAAACATTTCTGGACGTTTTTCAATGGCAAAAATCAATGAATATTGTAAATGCACAAACAGTAATATCTCCACATTGCAAGGTGCAATTCTGAAATTTTTTGCTTTTTCCTGCTAATCCTAGCATGATAAAGAAGATTCAAAGAGAGTGAGATGCCAGCTCCTTTCATTCAGTCAGTAGCTTCAAACATTTCTGTATGTTTTTCAATGGCAAAAATCAATGAATATTGTAAATGCACAAACAGTAATATCTCCACATTGCAAGGTGCAATTCTGAAATTTTTTGCTTTTTCCTGCTAATCCTAGCATGATAAAGAAGATTCAAAGTGAGTGAGATGCCAGCTCCTTTCATTCAGTCAGTAGCTTCAAACATTTCTGGTATATGAATAACATGATGTTTTTCAATGGCAAAAATCAATGAATATTGTAAATGCACAAACAGTAATATCTCCACATTGCAAGGTGCAATTCTGAAATTTTTTGCTTTTTCCTGCTAATCCTAGCATGATAAAGAAGATTCAAAGAGAGTGAGATGCCAGCTCCTTTCATTCAGTCAGTAGCTTCAAACATTTCTGGTATATGAATAACATGATGTTTTTCAATGGCAAAAATCAATGAATATTGTAAATGCACAAACAGTAATATCTGCACATTGCAAGGTGCAAGTCTGAAATTTTTTGCTTTTTCCTGCTAATCCTAGCATGATAAAGAAGATTCAAAGAGAGTGAGATGCCAGCTCCTTTCATTCAGTCAGTAGCATCAAACATTTCTGGTATATGAATAACATGATGTTTTTCAATGGCAAAAATCAATGAATATTGTAAATGCACAAACAGTAATATCTCCACATTGCAAGGTGCAATTCTGAAATTTTTTGCTTTTTCCTGCTAATCCTAGCATGATAAAGAAGATTCAAAGAGAGTGAGATGCCAGCTCCTTTCATTCAGTCAGTAGCTTCAAACATTTCTGGACGTTTTTCAATGGCAAAAATCAATGAATATTGTAAATGCACAAACAGTAATATCTCCACATTGCAAGGTGCAATTCTGAAATTTTTTGCTTTTTCCTGCTAATCCTAGCATGATAAAGAAGATTCAAAGAGAGTGAGATGCCAGCTCCTTTCATTCAGTCAGTAGCTTCAAACATTTCTGGTATATGAATAACATGATGTTTTTCAAAGGCAAAAATCAATGAATATTGTAAATGCACAAACAGTAATATCTCCACATTGCAAAGTGCAATTCTGATTTTTTTTGCTTTTTCCTGCTAATCCTAGCATGATAAAGAAGATTCAAAGAGAGTGAGATGCCAGCTCCTTTCATTCAGTCAGTAGCTTCAAACATTTCTGGTATATGAATAACATGATGTTTTTCAAGGGCAAAAATCAATGAATATTGTAAATGCACAAACAGTAATATCTCCACATTGCAAGGTGCAATTCTGAATTTTTTTGCTTTTTCCTGCTAATCCTAGCATGATAAAGAAGATTCAAAGAGAGTGAGATGCCAGCTCCTTTCATTCAGTCAGTAGCTTCAAACATTTCTGGTATATGAATAACATGATGTTTTTCAAGGGCAAAAATCAATGAATATTGTAAATGCACAAACAGTAATATCTCCACATTGCAAGGTGCAATTCTGAATTTTTTTGCTTTTTCCTGCTAATCCTAGCATGATAAAGAAGATTCAAAGAGAGTGAGATGCCAGCTCCTTTCATTCAGTCAGTAGCTTCAAACATTTCTGGTATATGAATAACATGATGTTTTTCAAGGGCAAAAATCAATGAATATTGTAAATGCACAAACAGTAATATCTCCACATTGCAAGGTGCAATTCTGAATTTTTTTGCTTTTTCCTGCTAATCCTAGCATGATAAAGAAGATTCAAAGAGAGTGAGATGCCAGCTCCTTTCATTCAGTCAGTAGCTTCAAACATTTCTGGACGTTTTTCAATGGCAAAAATCAATTAATATTGTAAATGCACAAACAGTAATATCTCCACATTGCAAGGTGCAATTCTGAAATTTTTTGCTTTTTCCTGCTAATCCTACCATGATAAAGAAGATTCAAAGAGAGTGAGATGCCAGCTCCTTTCATTCAGTCAGTAGCTTCAAACATTTCTGGTATATGAATAACATGATGTTTTTCAATGGCAAAAATCAATGAATATTGTAAATGCACAAACAGTAATATCTCCACATTGCAAGGTGCAATTCTGAAATTTTTTGCTTTTTCCTGCTAATCCTAGCATAATAAAGAAGATTCAAAGAGAGTGAGATGCCAGCTCCTTTCATTCAGTCAGTAGCTTCAAACATTTCTGGACGTTTTTCAATGGCAAAAATCAATGAATATTGTAAATGCACAAACAGTAATATCTCCACATTGCAAGGTGCAATTCTGAAATTTTTTGCTTTTTCCTGCTAATCCTAGCATGATAAAGAAGATTCAAAGAGAGTGAGATGCCAGCTCCTTTCATTCAGTCAGTAGCTTCAAACATTTCTGGACGTTTTTCAATGGCAAAAATCAATGAATATTGTAAATGCACAAACAGTAATATCTCCAAATTGCAAGGTGCAATTCTGAAATTTTTTGCTTTTTCCTGCTAATCCTAGCATGATAAAGAAAATTCAAAGAGAGTGAGATGCCAGCTCCTTTCATTCAGTCAGTAGCTTCAAACATTTCTGGACGTTTTTCAATGGCAAAAATCAATGAATATTGTAAATGCACAAACAGTAATATCTCCACATTGCAAGGTGCAATTCTGAAATGTTTTGCTTTTTCCTGCTAATCTTAGCATGATAAAGAAGATTCAAAGAGAGTGAGATGCCAGCTCCTTTCATTCAGTCAGTAGCTTCAAACATTTCTGGTATATGAATAACATGATGTTTTTCAATGGCAAAAATCAATGAATATTGTAAATGCACAAACAGTAATATCTCCACATTGCAAGGTGCAATTCTGAAATTTTTTGCTTTTTCCTGCTAATCCTAGCATGATAAAGAAGATTCAAAGAGAGTGAGATGCCAGCTCCTTTCATTCAGTCAGTAGCTTCAAACATTTCTGTATGTTTTTCAATGGCAAAAATCAATGAATATTGTAAATGCACAAACAGTAATATCTCCACATTGCAAGGTGCAATTCTGAAATTTTTTGCTTTTTCCTGCTAATCCTAGCATGATAAAGAAGATTCAAAGAGAGTGAGATGCCAGCTCCTTTCATTCAGTCAGTAGCTTCAAACATTTCTGGTATATGAATAACATGATGTTTTTCAATGGCAAAAATCAATGAATATTGTAAATGCACAAACAGTAATATCTCCACATTGCAAGGTGCAATTCTGAAATTTTTTGCTTTTTCCTGCTAATCCTAGCATGATAAAGAAGATTCAAAGAGAGTGAGATGCCAGCTCCTTTCATTCATTCAGTAGCTTCAAACATTTCTGGACGTTTTTCAATGGCAAAAATCAATGAATATTGTAAATGCACAAACAGTAATATCTCCACATTGCAAGGTGAAATTCTGAAATTTTTTGCTTTTTCCTGCTAATCCTAGCATGATAAAGAAGATTCAAAGAGAGTGAGATGCCAGCTCCTTTCATTCAGTCAGTAGCTTCAAACACTTCTGGTATATGAATAACATGATGTTTTTCAATGGCAAAAATCAATGAATATTGTAAATGCACAAACAGTAATATCTCCACATTGCAAGGTGCAATTCTGAAATTTTTTGCTTTTTCCTGCTAATCCTAGCATGATAAAGAAAATTCAAAGAGAGTGAGATGCCAGCTCCTTTCATTCAGTCAGTAGCTTCAAACATTTCTGGACGTTTTTCAATGGCAAAAATCAATGAATATTGTAAATGCACAAACAGTAATATCTCCACATTGCAAGGTGCAATTCTGAAATTTTTTGCTTTTTCCTGCTAATCCTAGCATGATAAAGAAGATTCAAAGAGAGTGAGATGCCAGCTCCTTTCATTCAGTCAGTAGCTTCAAACATTTCTGGTATATGAATAACATGATGTTTTTCAATGGCAAAAATCAATGAATATTGTAAATGCACAAACAGTAATTATCTCCACATTGCAAGGTGCAATTCTGAAATTTTTTGCTTTTTCCTGCTAATCCTAGCATGATAAAGAAGATTCAAAGAGAGTGAGATGCCAGCTCCTTTCATTCAGTCAGTAGCTTCAAACATTTCTGGACGTTTTTCAATGGCAAAAATCAATGAATATTGTAAATGCACAAACAGTAATATCTCCACATTGCAAGGTGCAATTCTGAAATTTTTTGCTTTTTCCTGCTAATCCTAGCATGATAAAGAAGATTCAAAGAGAGTGAGATGCCAGCTCCTTTCATTCAGTCAGTAGCTTCAAACATTTCTGGTATATGAATAACATGATGTTTTTCAAAGGCAAAAATCAATGAATATTGTAAATGCACAAACAGTAATATCTCGACATTGCAAAGTGCAATTCTGAAATTTTTTGCTTTTTCCTGCTAATCCTAGCATGATAAAGAAGATTCAAAGAGAGTGAGATGCCAGCTCCTTTCATTCAGTCAGGAGCTTCAAACATTTCTGGTATATGAATAACATGATGTTTTTCAATGGCAAAAATCAATGAATATTGTAAATGCACAAACAGTAATATCTCCACATTGCAAGGTGCAATTCTGAAATTTTTTGCTTTTTCCTGCTAATCCTAGCATGATAAAGAAGATTCAAAGAGAGTGAGATGCCAGCTCCTTTCATTCAGTCAGTAGCTTCAAACATTTCTGGACGTTTTTCAATGGCAAAAATCAATGAATATTGTAAATGCACAAACAGTAATATCTCCACATTGCAAGGTGCAATTCTGAAATTTTTAGCTTTTTCCTGCTAATCCTAGCATGATAAAGAAGATTCAAAGAGAGTGAGATGCCAGCTCCTTTCATTCAGTCAGTAGCTTCAAACATTTCTGGTATATGAATAACATGATGTTTTTCAATGGCAAAAATCAATGAATATTGTAAATGCACAAACAGTAATATCTCCACATTGCAAGGTGCAATTCTGAAATTTTTTGCTTTTTCCTGCTAATCCTAGCATGATAAAGAAGATTCAAAGAGAGTGAGATGCCAGCTCCTTTCATTCAGTCAGTAGCTTCAAACATTTGTGGACATTTTTCAATGGCAAAAATCAATGAATATTGTAAATGCACAAACAGTAATATCTCCACATTGCAAGGTGCAATTCTGAAATTTTTTGCTTTTTCCTGCTAATCCTAGCATGATAAAGAAGATTCAAAGAGAGTGAGATGCCAGCTCCTTTCATTCAGTCAGTAGCTTCAAACATTTCTGGACGTTTTTCAATGGCAAAAATCAATGAATATTGTAAATGCACAAACAGTAATATCTCCAAATTGCAAGGTGCAATTCTGAAATTTTTTGCTTTTTCCTGCTAAACCTAGCATGATAAAGAAAATTCAAAGAGAGTGAGATGCCAGCTCCTTTCATTCAGTCAGTAGCTTCAAACATTTCTGGACGTTTTTCAATGGCAAAAATCAATGAATATTGTAAATGCACAAACAGTAATATCTCCACATTGCAAGGTGCAATTCTGAAATTTTTTGCTTTTTCCTGCTAATCCTAGCATGATAAAGAAGATTCAAAGAGAGTGAGATGCCAGCTCCTTTCATTCAGTCAGTAGCTTCAAACATTTCTGGTATATGAATAACATGATGTTTTTCAATGGCAAAAATCAATGAATATTGTAAATGCACAAACAGTAATATCTCCACATTGCAAGGTGCAATTCTGAAATTTTTTGCTTTTTCCTGCTAATCCTAGCATGATAAAGAAGATTCAAAGAGAGTGAGATGCCAGCTCCTTTCATTCAGTCAGTAGCTTCAAACATTTCTGGACGTTTTTCAATGGCAAAAATCAATGAATATTGTAAATGCACAAACAGTAATATCTCCACATTGCAAGGTGCAATTCTGAAATTTTTTGCTTTTTCCTGCTAATCCTAGCATGATAAAGAAGATTCAAAGAGAGTGAGATGCCAGCTCCTTTCATTCAGTCAGTAGCTTCAAACATTTCTGGTATATGAATAACATGATGTTTTTCAATGGCAAAAATCAATGAATATTGTAAATGCACAAACAGTAATATCTCCACATTGCAAGGTGCAATTCTGAAATTTTTTGCTTTTTCCTGCTAATCCTAGCATGATAAAGAAGATTCAAAGAGAGTGAGATGCCAGCTCCTTTCATTCAGTCAGTAGCTTCAAACATTTCTGGACGTTTTTCAATGGCAAAAATCAATGAATATTGTAAATGCACAAACAGTAATATCTCCACATTGCAAGGTGCAATTCTGAAATTTTTTGCTTTTTCCTGCTAATCCTAGCATGATAAAGAAGATTCAAAGAGAGTGAGATGCCAGCTCCTTTCATTCAGTCAGTAGCTTCAAACATTTCTGGTATATGAATAACATGATATTTTTCAATGGCAAAAATCAATGAATATTGTAAATGCACAAACAGTAATATCTCCACATTGCAAGGTGCAATTCTGAAATTTTTTTCTTTTTCCTGCTAATCCTAGCATGATAAAGAAGATTCAAAGAGAGTGAGATGCCAGCTCCTTTCATTCAGTCAGTAGCTTCAAACATTTCTGGACGTTTTTCAATGGCAAAAATCAATGAATATTGTAAATGCACAAACAGTAATTTCTCCACATTGCAAGGTGCAATTCTGAAATTTTTTGCTTTTTCCTGCTAATCCTAGCATGATAAAGAAGATTCAAAGAGAGTGAGATGCCAGCTCCTTTCATTCAGTCAGTAGCTTCAAACATTTCTGGTATATGAATAACATGATGTTTTTCAATGGCAAAAATCAATGAATATTGTAAATGCACAAACAGTAATATCTCCACATTGCAAGGTGCAATTCTGAAATTTTTTGCTTTTTCCTGCTAATCCTAGCATGATAAAGAAGATTCAAAGAGAGTGAGATGCCAGCTCCTTTCATTCAGTCAGTAGCTTCAAACATTTCTGGTATATGAATAACATGATGTTTTTCAAAGGCAAAAATCAATGAATATTGTAAATGCACAAACAGTAATATCTCCACATTGCAAGGTGCAATTCTGAAATTTTTTGCTTTTTCCTGCTAATCCTAGCATGATAAAGATGATTCAAAGAGAGTGAGATGCCAGCTCCTTTCATTCAGTCAGTAGCTTCAAACATTTCTGGTATATGAATAACATGATGTTTTTCAATGGCAAAAATCAATGAATATTGTAAATGCACAAACAGTAATATCTCCACATTGCAAGGTGCAATTCTGAAATTTTTTTCTTTTTCCTGCTAATCCTAGCATGATAAAGAAGATTCAAAGAGAGTGAGATGCCAGCTCCTTTCATTCAGTCAGTAGCTTCAAACATTTCTGGACGTTTTTCAATGGCAAAAATCAATGAATATTGTAAATGCACAAACAGTAATATCTCCACATTGCAAGGTGCAATTCTGAAATTTTTTGCTTTTTCCTGCTAATCCTAGCATGATAAAGAAGATTCAAAGAGAGTGAGATGCCAGCTCCTTTCATTCAGTCAGTAGCTTCAAACATTTCTGGACGTTTTTCAATGGCAAAAATCAATGAATATTGTAAATGCACAAACAGTAATATCTCCAAATTGCAAGGTGCAATTCTGAAATTTTTTGCTTTTTCCTGCTAAACCTAGCATGATAAAGAAAATTCAAAGAGAGTGAGATGCCAGCTCCTTTCATTCAGTCAGTAGCTTCAAACATTTCTGGACGTTTTTCAATGGCAAAAATCAATGAATATTGTAAATGCACAAACAGTAATATCTCCACATTGCAAGGTGCAATTCTGAAATTTTTTGCTTTTTCCTGCTAATCCTAGCATGATAAAGAAGATTCAAAGAGAGTGAGATGCCAGCTCCTTTCATTCAGTCAGTAGCTTCAAACATTTCTGGTATATGAATAACATGATGTTTTTCAATGGCAAAAATCAATGAATATTGTAAATGCACAAACAGTAATATCTCCACATTGCAAGGTGCAATTCTGAAATTTTTTGCTTTTTCCTGCTAATCCTAGCATGATAAAGAAGATTCAAAGAGAGTGAGATGCCAGCTCCTTTCATTCAGTCAGTAGCTTCAAACATTTCTGGACGTTTTTCAATGGCAAAAATCAATGAATATTGTAAATGCACAAACAGTAATATCTCCACATTGCAAGGTGCAATTCTGAAATTTTTTGCTTTTTCCTGCTAATCCTAGCATGATAAAGAAGATTCAAAGAGAGTGAGATGCCAGCTCCTTTCATTCAGTCAGTAGCTTCAAACATTTCTGGTATATGAATAACATGATGTTTTTCAATGGCAAAAATCAATGAATATTGTAAATGCACAAACAGTAATATCTCCACATTGCAAGGTGCAATTCTGAAATTTTTTGCTTTTTCCTGCTAATCCTAGCATGATAAAGAAGATTCAAAGAGAGTGAGATGCCAGCTCCTTTCATTCAGTCAGTAGCTTCAAACATTTCTGGACGTTTTTCAATGGCAAAAATCAATGAATATTGTAAATGCACAAACAGTAATATCTCCACATTGCAAGGTGCAATTCTGAAATTTTTTGCTTTTTCCTGCTAATCCTAGCATGATAAAGAAGATTCAAAGAGAGTGAGATGCCAGCTCCTTTCATTCAGTCAGTAGCTTCAAACATTTCTGGTATATGAATAACATGATATTTTTCAATGGCAAAAATCAATGAATATTGTAAATGCACAAACAGTAATATCTCCACATTGCAAGGTGCAATTCTGAAATTTTTTTCTTTTTCCTGCTAATCCTAGCATGATAAAGAAGATTCAAAGAGAGTGAGATGCCAGCTCCTTTCATTCAGTCAGTAGCTTCAAACATTTCTGGACGTTTTTCAATGGCAAAAATCAATGAATATTGTAAATGCACAAACAGTAATTTCTCCACATTGCAAGGTGCAATTCTGAAATTTTTTGCTTTTTCCTGCTAATCCTAGCATGATAAAGAAGATTCAAAGAGAGTGAGATGCCAGCTCCTTTCATTCAGTCAGTAGCTTCAAACATTTCTGGTATATGAATAACATGATGTTTTTCAATGGCAAAAATCAATGAATATTGTAAATGCACAAACAGTAATATCTCCACATTGCAAGGTGCAATTCTGAAATTTTTTGCTTTTTCCTGCTAATCCTAGCATGATAAAGAAGATTCAAAGAGAGTGAGATGCCAGCTCCTTTCATTCAGTCAGTAGCTTCAAACATTTCTGGTATATGAATAACATGATGTTTTTCAAAGGCAAAAATCAATGAATATTGTAAATGCACAAACAGTAATATCTCCACATTGCAAGGTGCAATTCTGAAATTTTTTGCTTTTTCCTGCTAATCCTAGCATGATAAAGATGATTCAAAGAGAGTGAGATGCCAGCTCCTTTCATTCAGTCAGTAGCTTCAAACATTTCTGGTATATGAATAACATGATGTTTTTCAATGGCAAAAATCAATGAATATTGTAAATGCACAAACAGTAATATCTCCACATTGCAAGGTGCAATTCTGAAATTTTTTGCTTTTTCCTGCTAATCCTAGCATGATAAAGAAGATTCAAAGAGAGTGAGATGCCAGCTCCTTTCATTCAGTCAGTAGCTTCAAACATTTCTGGATGTTTTTCAATGGCAAAAATCAATGAATATTGTAAATGCACAAACAGTAATATCTCCACATTGCAAGGTGCAATTCTGAAATTTTTTGCTTTTTCCTGCTAAACCTAGCATGATAAAGAAAATTCAAAGAGAGTGAGATGCCAGCTCCTTTCATTCAGTCAGTAGCTTCAAACATTTCTGGACGTTTTTCAATGGCAAAAATCAATGAATATTGTAAATGCACAAACAGTAATATCTCCACATTGCAAGGTGCAATTCTGAAATTTTTTGCTTTTTCCTGCTAATCCTAGCATGATAAAGAAGATTCAAAGAGAGTGAGATGCCAGCTCCTTTCATTCAGTCAGTAGCTTCAAACATTTCTGGTATATGAATAACATGATGTTTTTCAATGGCAAAAATCAATGAATATTGTAAATGCACAAACAGTAATATCTCCACATTGCAAGGTGCAATTCTGAAATTTTTTGCTTTTTCCTGCTAATCCTAGCATGATAAAGAAGATTCAAAGAGAGTGAGATGCCAGCTCCTTTCATTCAGTCAGTAGCTTCAAACATTTCTGGACGTTTTTCAATGGCAAAAATCAATGAATATTGTAAATGCACAAACAGTAATATCTCCACATTGCAAGGTGCAATTCTGAAATTTTTTGCTTTTTCCTGCTAATCCTAGCATGATAAAGAAGATTCAAAGAGAGTGAGATGCCAGCTCCTTTCATTCAGTCAGTAGCTTCAAACATTTCTGGTATATGAATAACATGATGTTTTTCAATGGCAAAAATCAATGAATATTGTAAATGCACAAACAGTAATATCTCCACATTGCAAGGTGCAATTCTGAAATTTTTTGCTTTTTCCTGCTAATCCTAGCATGATAAAGAAGATTCAAAGAGAGTGAGATGCCAGCTCCTTTCATTCAGTCAGTAGCTTCAAACATTTCTGGACGTTTTTCAATGGCAAAAATCAATGAATATTGTAAATGCACAAACAGTAATATCTCCACATTGCAAGGTGCAATTCTGAAATTTTTTGCTTTTTCCTGCTAATCCTAGCATGATAAAGAAGATTCAAAGAGAGTGAGATGCCAGCTCCTTTCATTCAGTCAGTAGCTTCAAACATTTCTGGTATATGAATAACATGATATTTTTCAATGGCAAAAATCAATGAATATTGTAAATGCACAAACAGTAATATCTCCACATTGCAAGGTGCAATTCTGAAATTTTTTTCTTTTTCCTGCTAATCCTAGCATGATAAAGAAGATTCAAAGAGAGTGAGATGCCAGCTCCTTTCATTCAGTCAGTAGCTTCAAACATTTCTGGACGTTTTTCAATGGCAAAAATCAATGAATATTGTAAATGCACAAACAGTAATTTCTCCACATTGCAAGGTGCAATTCTGAAATTTTTTGCTTTTTCCTGCTAATCCTAGCATGATAAAGAAGATTCAAAGAGAGTGAGATGCCAGCTCCTTTCATTCAGTCAGTAGCTTCAAACATTTCTGGTATATGAATAACATGATGTTTTTCAATGGCAAAAATCAATGAATATTGTAAATGCACAAACAGTAATATCTCCACATTGCAAGGTGCAATTCTGAAATTTTTTGCTTTTTCCTGCTAATCCTAGCATGATAAAGAAGATTCAAAGAGAGTGAGATGCCAGCTCCTTTCATTCAGTCAGTAGCTTCAAACATTTCAGGTATATGAATAACATGATGTTTTTCAAAGGCAAAAATCAATGAATATTGTAAATGCACAAACAGTAATATCTCCACATTGCAAGGTGCAATTCTGAAATTTTTTGCTTTTTCCTGCTAATCCTAGCATGATAAAGATGATTCAAAGAGAGTGAGATGCCAGCTCCTTTCATTCAGTCAGTAGCTTCAAACATTTCTGGTATATGAATAACATGATGTTTTTCAATGGCAAAAATCAATGAATATTGTAAATGCACAAACAGTAATATCTCCACATTGCAAGGTGCAATTCTGAAATTTTTTGCTTTTTCCTGCTAATCCTAGCATGATAAAGAAGATTCAAAGAGAGTGAGATGCCAGCTCCTTTCATTCAGTCAGTAGCTTCAAACATTTCTGGATGTTTTTCAATGGCAAAAATCAATGAATATTGTAAATGCACAAACAGTAATATCTCCACATTGCAAGGTGCAATTCTGAAATTTTTTGCTTTTTCCTGCTAATCCTAGCATGATAAAGAAGATTCAAAGAGAGTGAGATGCCAGCTCCTTTCATTCAGTCAGTAGCTTCAAACATTTCTGGTATATGAATAACATGATGTTTTTCAATGGCAAAAATCAATGAATATTGTAAATGCACAAACAGTAATATCTCCACATTGCAAGGTGCAATTCTGAAATTTTTTGCTTTTTCCTGCTAATCCTAGCATGATAAAGAAGATTCAAAGAGAGTGAGATGCCAGCTCCTTTCATTCAGTCAGTAGCTTCAAACATTTCTGGACATTTTTCAATGGCAAAAATCAATGAATATTGTAAATGCACAAACATTAATATCTCCACATTGCAAGGTGCAATTCTGAATTTTTTTGCTTTTTCCTGCTAATCCTAGCATGATAAAGAAGATTCAAATAGAGTGAGATGCCAGCTCCTTTCGTTCAGTCAGTAGCTTCAAACATTTCTGGTATATGAATAACATGATGTTTTTCAATGGCAAAAATCAATGAATATTGTAAATGCACAAACAGTAATATCTCCACATTGCAAGGTGCAATTCTGAAATTTTTTGCTTTTTCCTGCTAATCCTAGCATGATAAAGAAGATTCAAAGAGAGTGAGATGCCAGCTCCTTTCATTCAGTCAGTAGCTTCAAACATTTCTGGACGTTTTTCAATGGCAAAAATCAATGAATATTGTAAATGCACAAACAGTAATATCTCCACATTGCAAGGTGCAATTCTGAAATTTTTTGCTTTTTCCTGCTAATCCTAGCATGATTAAGAAGATTCAAAGAGAGTGAGATGCCAGCTCCTTTCATTCAGTCAGTAGCTTCAAACATTTCTGGACATTTTTCAATGGCAAAAATCAATGAATATTGTAAATGCACAAACAGTAATATCTCCACATTGCAAGGTGCAATTCTGAAATTTTTTGCTTTTTCCTGCTAATCCTAGCATGATAAAGAAGATTCAAAGAGAGTGAGATGCCAGCTCCTTTCATTCAGTCAGTAGCTTCAAACATTTCTGGACGTTTTTCAATGGCAAAAATCAATGAATATTGTAAATGCACAAACTGTAATATCTCCACATTGCAAGGTGCAATTCTGAAATTTTTTGCTTTTTCCTGCTAATCCTAGCATGATAAAGAAGATTCAAAGAGAGTGAGATGCCAGCTCCTTTCATTCAGTCAGTAGCTTCAAACATTTCTGGTATATGAATAACATGATGTTTTTCAATGGCAAAAATCAATGAATATTGTAAATGCACAAACAGTAATATCTCCACATTGCAAGGTGCAATTCTGAAATTTTTTGCTTTTTCCTGCTAATCCTAGCATGATAAAGAAGATTCAAAGAGAGTGAGATGCCAGCTCCTTTCATTCAGTCAGTAGCTTCAAACATTTCTGGACATTTTTCAATGGCAAAAATCAATGAATATTGTAAATGCACAAACAGTAATATCTCCACATTGCAAGGTGCAATTCTGAAATTTTTTGCTTTTTCCTGCTAATCCTAGCATGATAAAGAAGATTCAAAGAGAGTGAGATGCCAGCTCCTTTCATTCAGTCAGTAGCTTCAAACATTTCTGGTATATGAATAACATGATGTTTTTCAATGGCAAAAATCAATGAATATTGTAAATGCACAAACAGTAATATCTCCACATTGCAAGGTGCAATTCTGAAATTTTTTGCTTTTTCCTGCTAATCCTAGCATGATAAAGAAGATTCAAAGAGAGTGAGATGCCAGCTCCTTTCATTCAGTCAGTAGCTTCAAACATTTCTGGATGTTTTACAATGGCAAAAATCAATGAATATTGTAAATGCACAAACAGTAATATCTCCACATTGCAAGGTGCAATTCTGAAATTTTTTGCTTTTTCCTGCTAATCCTAGCATGATAAAGAAGATTCAAAGAGAGTGAGATGCCAGCTCCTTTCATTCAGTCAGTAGCTTCAAACATTTCTGGTATATGAATAACATGATGTTTTTCAATGGCAAAAATCAATGAATATTGTAAATGCACAAACAGTAATATCTCCACATTGCAAGGTGCAATTCTGAATTTTTTTGCTTTTTCCTGCTAATCCTAGCATGATAAAGAAGATTCAAAGAGAGTGAGATGCCAGCTCCTTTCATTCAGTCAGTAGCTTCAAACATTTCTGGACGTTTTTCAATGGCAAAAATCAATGAATATTGTAAATGCACAAACAGTAATATCTCCACATTGCAAGGTGCAATTCTGAAATTTTTTGCTTTTTCCTGCTAATCCTAGCATGATAAAGAAGATTCAAAGAGAGTGAGATGCCAGCTCCTTTCATTCAGTCAGTAGCTTCAAACATTTCTGGTATATGAATAACATGATGTTTTTCAATGGCAAAAATCAATGAATATTGTAAATGCACAAACAGTAATATCTCCACATTGCAAGGTGCAATTCTGAAATTTTTGCTTTTTCCTGCTAATCCTAGCATGATAAAGAAGATTCAAAGAGAGTGAGATGCCAGCTCCTTTCATTCAGTCAGTAGCTTCAAACATTTCTGGACGTTTTTCAATGGCAAAAATCAATGAATATTGTAAATGCACAAACAGTAATATCTCCACATTGCAAGGTGCAATTCTGAAATTTTTTGCTTTTTCCTGCTAATCCTAGCATGATAAAGAAGATTCAAAGAGAGTGAGATGCCAGCTCCTTTCATTCAGTCAGTAGCTTCAAACATTTCTGGACGTTTTTCAATGGCAAAAATCAATGAATATTGTAAATGCACAAACAGTAATATCTCCACATTGCAAGGTGCAATTCTGAAATTTTTTGCTTTTTCCTGCTAATCCTAGCATGATAAAGAAGATTCAAAGAGAGTGAGATGCCAGCTCCTTTCATTCAGTCAGTAGCTTCAAACATTTCTGGTATATGAATAACATGATGTTTTTCAATGGCAAAAATCAATGAATATTGTAAATGCACAAACAGTAATATCTCCACATTGCAAGGTGCAATTCTGAAATTTTTTGCTTTTTCCTGCTAATCCTAGCATGATAAAGAAGATTCAAAGAGAGTGAGATGCCAGCTCCTTTCATTCAGTCAGTAGCTTCAAACATTTCTGGACGTTTTTCAATGGCAAAAATCAATGAATATTGTAAATGCACAAACAGTAATATCTCCACATTGCAAGGTGCAATTCTGAAATTTTTTGCTTTTTCCTGCTAATCCTAGCATGATAAAGAAGATTCAAAGAGAGTGAGATGTCAGCTCCTTTCATTCAGTCAGTAGCTTCAAACATTTCTGGTATATGAATAACATGATGTTTTTCAATGGCAAAAATCAATCAATATTGTAAATGCACAAACAGTAATATCTCCACATTGCAAGGTGCAATTCTGAAATTTTTTGCTTTTTCCTGCTAATCCTAGCATGATAAAGAAGATTCAAAGAGAGTGAGATGCCAGCTCCTTTCATTCATTCAGTAGCTTCAAACATTTCTGGACGTTTTTCAATGGCAAAAATCAATGAATATTGTAAATGCACAAACAGTAATATCTCCACATTGCAAGGTGAAATTCTGAAATTTTTTGCTTTTTCCTGCTAATCCTAGCATGATAAAGAAGATTCAAAGAGAGTGAGATGCCAGCTCCTTTCATTCAGTCAGTAGCTTCAAACACTTCTGGTATATGAATAACATGATGTTTTTCAATGGCAAAAATCAATGAATATTGTAAATGCACAAACAGTAATATCTCCACATTGCAAGGTGCAATTCTGAAATTTTTTGCTTTTTCCTGCTAATCCTAGCATGATAAAGAAAATTCAAAGAGAGTGAGATGCCAGCTCCTTTCATTCAGTCAGTAGCTTCAAACATTTCTGGACGTTTTTCAATGGCAAAAATCAATGAATATTGTAAATGCACAAACAGTAATATCTCCACATTGCAAGGTGCAATTCTGAAATTTTTTTGCTTTTTCCTGCTAATCCTAGCATGATAAAGAAGATTCAAAGAGAGTGAGATGCCAGCTCCTTTCATTCAGTCAGTAGCTTCAAACATTTCTGGTATATGAATAACATGATGTTTTTCAATGGCAAAAATCAATGAATATTGTAAATGCACAAACAGTAATTATCTCAACATTGCAAGGTGCAATTCTGAAATTTTTTGCTTTTTCCTGCTAATCCTAGCATGATAAAGAAGATTCAAAGAGAGTGAGATGCCAGCTCCTTTCATTCAGTCAGTAGCTTCAAACATTTCTGGACGTTTTTCAATGGCAAAAATCAATGAATATTGTAAATGCACAAACAGTAATATCTCCACATTGCAAGGTGCAATTCTGAAATTTTTTGCTTTTTCCTGCTAATCCTAGCATGATAAAGAAGATTCAAAGAGAGTGAGATGCCAGCTCCTTTCATTCAGTCAGTAGCTTCAAACATTTCTGGTATATGAATAACATGATGTTTTTCAAAGGCAAAAATCAATGAATATTGTAAATGCACAAACAGTAATATCTCGACATTGCAAAGTGCAATTCTGAAATTTTTTGCTTTTTCCTGCTAATCCTAGCATGATAAAGAAGATTCAAAGAGAGTGAGATGCCAGCTCCTTTCATTCAGTCAGGAGCTTCAAACATTTCTGGTATATGAATAACATGATGTTTTTCAATGGCAAAAATCAATGAATATTGTAAATGCACAAACAGTAATATCTCCACATTGCAAGGTGCAATTCTGAAATTTTTTGCTTTTTCCTGCTAATCCTAGCATGATAAAGAAGATTCAAAGAGAGTGAGATGCCAGCTCCTTTCATTCAGTCAGTAGCTTCAAACATTTCTGGACGTTTTTCAATGGCAAAAATCAATGAATATTGTAAATGCACAAACAGTAATATCTCCACATTGCAAGGTGCAATTCTGAAATTTTTTGCTTTTTCCTGCTAATCAAAGCATGATAAAGAAGATTCAAAGAGAGTGAGATGCCAGCTCCTTTCATTCAGTCAGTAGCTTCAAACATTTCTGGTATATGAATAACATGATGTTTTTCAATGGCAAAAATCAATGAATATTGTAAATGCACAAACAGTAATATCTCCACATTGCAAGGTGCAATTCTGAAATTTTTTGCTTTTTCCTGCTAATCCTAGCATGATAAAGAAGATTCAAAGAGAGTGAGATGCCAGCTCCTTTCATTCAGTCAGTAGCTTCAAACATTTCTGGTATATGAATAACATGATGTTTTTCAATGGCAAAAATCAATGAATATTGTAAATGCACAAACAGTAATATCTCCACATTGCAAGGTGCAATTCTGAAATTTTTTGCTTTTTCCTGCTAATCCTAGCATGATAAAGAAGATTCAAAGAGAGTGAGATGCCAGCTCCTTTCATTCAGTCAGTAGCTTCAAACATTTCTGGACGTTTTTCAATGGCAAAAATCAATGAATATTGTAAATGCACAAACAGTAATATCTCCACATTGCAAGGTGCAATTCTGAAATTTTTTGCTTTTTCCTGCTAATCCTAGCATGATAAAGAAGATTCAAAGAGAGTGAGATGCCAGCTCCTTTCATTCAGTCAGTAGCTTCAAACATTTCTGGTATATGAATAACATGATGTTTTTCAATGGCAAAAATCAATGAATATTGTAAATGCACAAACAGTAATATCTCCACATTGCAAGGTGCAATTCTGAATTTTTTTGCTTTTTCCTGCTAATCCTAGCATGATAAAGAAGATTCAAAGAGAGTGAGATGCCAGCTCCTTTCATTCAGTCAGTAGCTTCAAACATTTCTGGTATATGAATAACATGATGTTTTTCAATGGCAAAAATCAATGAATATTGTAAATGCACAAACAGTAATATCTCCACATTGCAAGGTGCAATTCTGAAATTTTTTGCTTTTTCCTGCTAATCCTAGCATGATAAAGAAGATTCAAAGAGAGTGAGATGCCAGCTCCTTTCATTCAGTCAGTAGCTTCAAACATTTCTGGTATATGAATAACATGATGTTTTTCAATGGCAAAAATCAATGAATATTGTAAATGCACAAACAGTAATATCTCCACATTGCAAGGTGCAATTCTGAAATTTTTTGCTTTTTCCTGCTAATCCTAGCATGATAAAGAAGATTCAAAGAGAGTGAGATGCCAGCTCCTTTCATTCATTCAGTAGCTTAAAACATTTCTGGACGTTTTTCAATGGCAAAAATCAATGAATATTGTAAATGCACAAACAGTAATATCTCCACATTGCAAGGTGAAATTCTGAAATTTTCTGCTTTTTCCTGCTAATCCTAGCATGATAAAGAAGATTCAAAGAGAGTGAGATGCCAGCTCCTTTCATTCAGTCAGTAGCTTCAAACACTTCTGGTATATGAATAACATGATGTTTTTCAATGGCAAAAATCAATGAATATTGTAAATGCACAAACAGTAATATCTCCACATTGCAAGGTGCAATTCTGAAATTTTTTGCTTTTTCCTGCTAATCCTAGCATGATAAAGAAAATTCAAAGAGAGTGAGATGCCAGCTCCTTTCATTCAGTCAGTAGCTTCAAACATTTCTGGACGTTTTTCAATGGCAAAAATCAATGAATATTGTAAATGCACAAACAGTAATATCTCCACATTGCAAGGTGCAATTCTGAAATTTTTTGCTTTTTCCTGCTAATCCTAGCATGATAAAGAAGATTCAAAGAGAGTGAGATGCCAGCTCCTTTCATTCAGTCAGTAGCTTCAAACATTTCTGGTATATGAATAACATGATGTTTTTCAATGGCAAAAATCAATGAATATTGTAAATGCACAAACAGTAATTATCTCCACATTGCAAGGTGCAATTCTGAAATTTTTTGCTTTTTCCTGCTAATCCTAGCATGATAAAGAAGATTCAAAGAGAGTGAGATGCCAGCTCCTTTCATTCAGTCAGTAGCTTCAAACATTTCTGGACGTTTTTCAATGGCAAAAATCAATGAATATTGTAAATGCACAAACAGTAATATCTCCACATTGCAAGGTGCAATTCTGAAATTTTTTGCTTTTTCCTGCTAATCCTAGCATGATAAAGAAGATTCAAAGAGAGTGAGATGCCAGCTCCTTTCATTCAGTCAGTAGCTTCAAACATTTCTGGTATATGAATAACATGATGTTTTTCAAAGGCAAAAATCAATGAATATTGTAAATGCACAAACAGTAATATCTCGACATTGCAAAGTGCAATTCTGAAATTTTTTGCTTTTTCCTGCTAATCCTAGCATGATAAAGAAGATTCAAAGAGAGTGAGATGCCAGCTCCTTTCATTCAGTCAGGAGCTTCAAACATTTCTGGTATATGAATAACATGATGTTTTTCAATGGCAAAAATCAATGAATATTGTAAATGCACAAACAGTAATATCTCCACATTGCAAGGTGCAATTCTGAAATTTTTTGCTTTTTCCTGCTAATCTTAGCATGATAAAGAAGATTCAAAGAGAGTGAGATGCCAGCTCCTTTCATTCAGTCAGTAGCTTCAAACATTTCTGGACGTTTTTCAATGGCAAAAATCAATGAATATTGTAAATGCACAAACAGTAATATCTCCACATTGCAAGGTGCAATTCTGAAATTTTTTGCTTTTTCCTGCTAATCCTAGCATGATAAAGAAGATTCAAAGAGAGTGAGATGCCAGCTCCTTTCATTCAGTCAATAGCTTCAAACATTTCTGGTATATGAATAACATGATGTTTTTCAATGGCAAAAATCAATGAATATTGTAAATGCACAAACAGTAATATCTCCACATTGCAAGGTGCAATTCTGAAATTTTTTGCTTTTTCCTGCTAATCCTAGCATGATAAAGAAGATTCAAAGAGAGTGAGATGCCAGCTCCTTTCATTCAGTCAGTAGCTTCAAACATTTCTGGACGTTTTTCAATGGCAAAAATCAATGAATATTGTAAATGCACAAACAGTAATATCTCCACATTGCAAGGTGCAATTCTGAATTTTTTTGCTTTTTCCTGCTAATCCTAGCATGATAAAGAAGATTCAAAGAGAGTGAGATGCCAGCTCCTTTCATTCAGTCAGTAGCTTCAAACATTTCTGGACGTTTTTCAATGGCAAAAATCAATGAATATTGTAAATGCACAAACAGTAATATCTCCACATTGCAAGGTGCAATTCTGAAATTTTTTGCTTTTTCCTGCTAATCCTAGCATGATAAAGAAGATTCAAAGAGAGTGAGATGCCAGCTCCTTTCATTCAGTCAGTAGCTTCAAACATTTCTGGACGTTTTTCAATGGCAAAAATCAATGAATATTGTAAATGCACAAACAGTAATATCTCCAAATTGCAAGGTGCAATTCTGAAATTTTTTGCTTTTTCCTGCTAAACCTAGCATGATAAAGAAAATTCAAAGAGAGTGAGATGCCAGCTCCTTTCATTCAGTCAGTAGCTTCAAACATTTCTGGACGTTTTTCAATGGCAAAAATCAATGAATATTGTAAATGCACAAACAGTAATATCTCCACATTGCAAGGTGCAATTCTGAATTTTTTTGCTTTTTCCTGCTAATCCTAGCATGATAAAGAAGATTCAAAGAGAGTGAGATGCCAGCTCCTTTCATTCAGTCAGTAGCTTCAAACATTTCTTGTATATGAATAACATGATGTTTTTCAATGGCAAAAATCAATGAATATTGTAAATGCACAAACAGTAATATCTCCACATTGCAAGGTGCAATTCTGAAATTTTTTGCTTTTTCCTGCTAATCCTAGCATGATAATGAAGATTCAAAGAGAGTGAGATGCCAGCTCCTTTCATTCAGTCAGTAGCTTCAAACATTTCTGGACGTTTTTCAATGGCAAAAATCAATGAATATTGTAAATGCACAAACAGTAATTTCTCCACATTGCAAGGTGCAATTCTGAAATTTTTTGCTTTTTCCTGCTAATCCTAGCATGATAAAGAAGATTCAAAGAGAGTGAGATGCCAGCTCCTTTCATTCAGTCAGTAGCTTCAAACATTTCTGGTATATGAATAACATGATGTTTTTCAATGGCAAAAATCAATGAATATTGTAAATGCACAAGCAGTAATATCTCCACATTGCAAGGTGCAATTCTGAAATTTTTTGCTTTTTCCTGCTAATCCTAGCATGATAAAGAAGATTCAAAGAGAGTGAGATGCCAGCTCCTTTCATTCAGTCAGTAGCTTCAAACATTTCTGGACGTTTTTCAATGGCAAAAATCAATGAATATTGTAAATGCACAAACAGTAATATCTCCACATTGCAAGGTGCAATTCTGAAATTTTTTGCTTTTTCCTGCTAATCCTAGCATGATAAAGAAGATTCAAAGAGAGTGAGATGCCAGCTCCTTTCATTCAGTCAGTAGCTTCAAACATTTCTGGTATATGAATAACATGATGTTTTTCAAAGGCAAAAATCAATGAATATTGTAAATGCACAAACAGTAATATCTCCACATTGCAAGGTGCAATTCTGAAATTTTTTGCTTTTTCCTGCTAATCCTAGCATGATAAAGATGATTCAAAGAGAGTGAGATGCCAGCTCCTTTCATTCAGTCAGTAGCTTCAAACATTTCTGGTATATGAATAACATGATGTTTTTCAATGGCAAAAATCAATGAATATTGTAAATGCACAAACAGTAATATCTCAACATTGCAAGGTGCAATTCTGAAATTTTTTGCTTTTTCCTGCTAATCCTAGCATGATAAAGAAGATTCAAAGAGAGTGAGATGCCAGCTCCTTTCATTCAGTCAGTAGCTTCAAACATTTCTGGATGTTTTTCAATGGCAAAAATCAATGAATATTGTAAATGCACAAACAGTAATATCTCCACATTGCAAGGTGCAATTCTGAAATTTTTTGCTTTTTCCTGCTAATCCTAGCATGATAAAGAAGATTCAAAGAGAGTGAGATGCCAGCTCCTTTCATTCAGTCAGTAGCTTCAAACATTTCTGGTATATGAATAACATGATGTTTTTCAATGGCAAAATCAATGAATATTGTAAATGCACAAACAGTAATATCTCCACATTGCAAGGTGCAATTCTGAAATTTTTTGCTTTTTCCTGCTAATCCTAGCATGATAAAGAAGATTCAAAGAGAGTGAGATGCCAGCTCCTTTCATTCAGTCAGTAGCTTCAAACATTTCTGGACATTTTTCAATGGCAAAAATCAATGAATATTGTAAATGCACAAACAGTAATATCTCCACATTGCAAGGTGCAATTCTGAAATTTTTTGCTTTTTCCTGCTAATCCTAGCATGATAAAGAAGATTCAAAGAGAGTGAGATGCCAGCTCCTTTCATTCAGTCAGTAGCTTCAAACATTTCTGGTATATGAATAACATGATGTTTTTCAATGGCAAAAATCAATGAATATTGTAAATGCACAAACAGTAATATCTCCACATTGCAAGGTGCAATTCTGAAATTTTTTGCTTTTTCCTGCTAATCCTAGCATGATAAAGAAGATTCAAAGAGAGTGAGATGCCAGCTCCTTTCATTCAGTCAGTAGCTTCAAACATTTCTGGACGTTTTTCAATGCAAAAATCAATGAATATTGTAAATGCACAAACAGTAATATCTCCACATTGCAAGGTGCAATTCTGAAATTTTTTGCTTTTTCCTGCTAATCCTAGCATGATTAAGAAGATTCAAAGAGAGTGAGATGCCAGCTCCTTTCATTCAGTCAGTAGCTTCAAACATTTCTGGACATTTTTCAATGGCAAAAATCAATGAATATTGTAAATGCACAAACAGTAATATCTCCACATTGCAAGGTGCAATTCTGAAATTTTTTGCTTTTTCCTGCTAATCCTAGCATGATAAAGAAGATTCAAAGAGAGTGAGATGCCAGCTCCTTTCATTCAGTCAGTAGCTTCAAACATTTCTGGACGTTTTTCAATGGCAAAAATCAATGAATATTGTAAATGCACAAACAGTAATATCTCCACATTGCAAGGTGCAATTCTGAAATTTTTTGCTTTTTCCTGCTAATCCTAGCATGATAAAGAAGATTCAAAGAGAGTGAGATGCCAGCTCCTTTCATTAAGTCAGTAGCTTCAAACATTTCTGGTATATGAATAACATGATGTTTTTCAATGGCAAAAATCAATGAATATTGTAAATGCACAAACAGTAATATCTCCACATTGCAAGGTGCAATTCTGAAATTTTTTGCTTTTTCCTGCTAATCCTAGCATGATAAAGAAGATTCAAAGAGAGTGAGATGCCAGCTCCTTTCATTCAGTCAGTAGCTTCAAACATTTCTGGACGTTTTTCAATGGCAAAAATCAATGAATATTGTAAATGCACAAACAGTAATATCTCCACATTACAAGGTGCAATTCTGAAATTTTTTGCTTTTTCCTGCTCCTCTTAGCATGATAAAGAAGATTCAAAGAGAGTGAGATGCCAGCTCCTTTCATTCAGTCAGTAGCTTCAAACATTTCTGGACGTTTTTCAATGACAAAAATCAATGAATATTGTAAATGCACAAACAGTAATATCTCCACATTGCAAGGTGCAATTCTGAAATTTTTTGCTTTTTCCTGCTAATCCTAGCATGATAAAGAAGATTCAAAGAGAGTGAGATGCCAGCTCCTTTCATTCAGTCAGTAGCTTCAAACATTTCTGGACGTTTTTCAATGGCAAAAATCAATGAATATTGTAAATGCACAAACAGTAATATCTCCACATTGCAAGGTGCAATTCTGAAATTTTTTGCTTTTTCCTGCTAATCCTAGCATGATAAAGAAGATTCAAAGAGAGTGAGATGCCAGCTCCTTTCATTCAGTCAGTAGCTTCAAACATTTCTGGTATATGAATAACATGATGTTTTTCAATGGCAAAAATCAATGAATATTGTAAATGCACAAACAGTAATATCTCCACATTGCAAGGTGCAATTCTGAAATTTTTTGCTTTTTCCTGCTAATCCTAGCATGATAAAGAAGATTCAAAGAGAGTGAGATGCCAGCTCCTTTCATTCAGTCAGTAGCTTCAAACATTTCTGGACGTTTTTCAATGGCAAAAATCAATGAATATTGTAAATGCACAAACAGTAATATCTCCACATTGCAAGGTGCAATTCTGAAATTTTTTGCTTTTTCCTGCTAATCCTAGCATGATAAAGTAGATTCAAAGAGAGTGAGATGCCAGCTCCTTTCATTCAGTCAGTAGCTTCAAACATTTCTGGTATATGAATAACATGATGTTTTTCAATGGCAAAAATCAATGAATATTGTAAATGCACAAACAGTAATATCTCCACATTGCAAGGTGCAATTCTGAAATTTTTATCTTTTTCCTGCTAATCCTAGCATGATAAAGAAGATTCAAAGAGAGTGAGATGCCAGCTCCTTTCATTCAGTCAGTAGCTTCAAACATTTCTGGACGTTTTTCAATGGCAAAAATCAATGAATATTGTAAATGCACAAACAGTAATTTCTCCACATTGCAAGGTGCAATTCTGAAATTTTTTGCTTTTTCCTGCTAATCCTAGCATGATAAAGAAGATTCAAAGAGAGTGAGATGCCAGCTCCTTTCATTCAGTCAGTAGCTTCAAACATTTCTGGTATATGAATAACATGATGTTTTTCAATGGCAAAAATCAATGAATATTGTAAATGCACAAACAGTAATATCTCCACATTGCAAGGTGCAATTCTGAAATTTTTTGCTTTTTCCTGCTAATCCTAGCATGATAAAGAAGATTCAAAGAGAGTGAGATGCCAGCTCCTTTCATTCAGTCAGTAGCTTCAAACATTTCTGGACGTTTTTCAATGGCAAAAATCAATGAATATTGTAAATGCACAAACAGTAATATCTCCACATTGCAAGGTGCAATTCTGAAATTTTTTGCTTTTTCCTGCTAATCCTAGCATGATAAAGAAGATTCAAAGAGAGCGAGATGCCAGCTCCTTTCATTCAGTCAGTAGCTTCAAACATTTCTGGTATATGAATAACATGATGTTTTTCAAAGGCAAAAATCAATGAATATTGTAAATGCACAAACAGTAATATCTCCACATTGCAAGGTGCAATTCTGAAATTTTTTGCTTTTTCCTGCTAATCCTAGCATGATAAAGATGATTCAAAGAGAGTGAGATGCCAGCTCCTTTCATTCAGTCAGTAGCTTCAAACATTTCTGGTATATGAATAACATGATGTTTTTCAATGGCAAAAATCAATGAATATTGTAAATGCACAAACAGTAATATCTCCACATTGCAAGGTGCAATTCTGAAATTTTTTGCTTTTTCCTGCTAATCCTAGCATGATAAAGAAGATTCAAAGAGAGTGAGATGCCAGCTCCTTTCATTCAGTCAGTAGCTTCAAACATTTCTGGATGTTTTTCAATGGCAAAAATCAATGAATATTGTAAATGCACAAACAGTAATATCTCCACATTGCAAGGTGCAATTCTGAAATTTTTTGCTTTTTCCTGCTAATCCTAGCATGATAAAGAAGATTCAAAGAGAGTGAGATGCCAGCTCCTTTCATTCAGTCAGTAGCTTCAAACATTTCTGGTATATGAATAACATGATGTTTTTCAATGGCAAAAATCAATGAATATTGTAAATGCACAAACAGTAATATCTCCACATTGCAAGATGCAATTCTGAAATTTTTTGCTTTTTCCTGCTAATCCTAGCATGATAAAGAACATTCAAAGAGAGTGAGATGCCAGCTCCTTTCATTCAGTCAGTTGCTTCAAACATTTCTGGACATTTTTCAATGGCAAAAATCAATGAATATTGTAAATGCACAAACAGTAATATCTCCACATTGTAAGGTGCAATTCTGAAATTTTTTGCTTTTTCCTGCTAATCCTAGCATGATAAAGAAGATTCAAAGAGAGTGAGATGCCAGCTCCTTTCATTCAGTCAGTAGCTTCAAACATTTCTGGTATATGAATAACATGATGTTTTTCAATGGCAAAAATCAATGAATATTGTAAATGCACAAACAGTAATATCTCCACATTGCAAGGTGCAATTCTGAAATTTTTTGCTTTTTCCTGCTAATCCTAGCATGATAAAGAAGATTCAAACAGAGTGAGATGCCAGCTCCTTTCATTCAGTCAGTAGCTTCAAACATTTCTGGACGTTTTTCAATGGCAAAAATCAATGAATATTGTAAATGCACAAACAGTAATATCTCCACATTGCAAGGTGCAATTCTGAAATTTTTTGCTTTTTCCTGCTAATCCTAGCATGATTAAGAAGATTCAAAGAGAGTGAGATGCCAGCTCCTTTCATTCAGTCAGTAGCTTCAAACATTTCTGGACATTTTTCAATGGCAAAAATCAATGAATATTGTAAATGCACAAACAGTAATATCTCCACATTGCAAGGTGCAATTCTGAAATTTTTTGCTTTTTCCTGCTAATCCTAGCATGATAAAGAAGATTCAAAGAGAGTGAGATGCCAGCTCCTTTCATTCAGTCAGTAGCTTCAAACATTTCTGGACGTTTTTCAATGGCAAAAATCAATGAATATTGTAAATGCACAAACAGTAATATCTCCACATTGCAAGGTGCAATTCTGAAATTTTTTGCTTTTTCCTGCTAATCCTAGCATGATAAAGAAGATTCAAAGAGAGTGAGATGCCAGCTCCTTTCATTCAGTCAGTAGCTTCAAACATTTCTGGTATATGAATAACATGATGTTTTTCAATGGCAAAAATCAATGAATATTGTAAATGCACAAACAGTAATATCTCCACATTGCAAGGTGCAATTCTGAAATTTTTTGCTTTTTCCTGCTAATCCTAGCATGATAAAGAAGATTCAAAGAGAGTGAGATGCCAGCTCCTTTCATTCAGTCAGTAGCTTCAAACATTTCTGGACGTTTTTCAATGGCAAAAATCAATGAATATTGTAAATGCACAAACAGTAATATCTCCACATTACAAGGTGCAATTCTGAAATTTTTTGCTTTTTCCTGCTCCTCTTAGCATGATAAAGAAGATTCAAAGAGAGTGAGATGCCAGCTCCTTTCATTCAGTCAGTAGCTTCAAACATTTCTGGACGTTTTTCAATGGCAAAAATCAATGAATATTGTAAATGCACAAACAGTAATATCTCCACATTGCAAGGTGCAATTCTGAAATTTTTTGCTTTTTCCTGCTAATCCTAGCATGATAAAGAAAATTCAAAGAGAGTGAGATGCCAGCTCCTTTCATTCAGTCAGTAGCTTCAAACATTTCTGGACGTTTTTCAATGGCAAAAATCAATGAATATTGTAAATGCACAAACAGTAATATCTCCACATTGCAAGGTGCAATTCTGAAATTTTTTGCTTTTTCCTGCTAATCCTAGCATGATAAAGAAGATTCAAAGAGAGTGAGATGCCAGCTCCTTTCATTCAGTCAGTAGCTTCAAACATTTCTGGTATATGAATAACATGATGTTTTTCAATGGCAAAAATCAATGAATATTGTAAATGCACAAACAGTAATATCTCCACATTGCAAGGTGCAATTCTGAAATTTTTTGCTTTTTCCTGCTAATCCTAGCATGATAAAGAAGATTCAAAGAGAGTGAGATGCCAGCTCCTTTCATTCAGTCAGTAGCTTCAAACATTTCTGGACGTTTTTCAATGGCAAAAATCAATGAATATTGTAAATGCACAAACAGTAATATCTCCACATTGCAAGGTGCAATTCTGAAATTTTTTGCTTTTTCCTGCTAATCCTAGCATGATAAAGAAGATTCAAAGAGAGTGAGATGCCAGCTCCTTTCACTCAGTCAGTAGCTTCAAACATTTCTGGTATATGAATAACATGATGTTTTTCAATGGCAAAAATCAATGAATATTGTAAATGCACAAACAGTAATATCTCCACATTGCAAGGTGCAATTCTGAAATTTTTTGCTTTTTCCTGCTAATCCTAGCATGATAAAGAAGATTCAAAGAGAGTGAGATGCCAGCTCCTTTCATTCAGTCAGTAGCTTCAAACATTTCTGGACGTTTTTCAATGGCAAAAATCAATGAATATTGTAAATGCACAAACAGTAATATCTCCACATTGCAAGGTGCAATTCTGAAATTTTTTGCTTTTTCCTGCTAATCCTAGCATGATAAAGAAGATTCAAAGAGAGTGAGATGCCAGCTCCTTTCATTCAGTCAGTAGCTTCAAACATTTCTGGTATATGAATAACATGATGTTTTTCAATGGCAAAAATCAATGAATATTGTGAATGCACAAACAGTAATATCTCCACATTGCAAGGTGCAATTCTGAAATTTTTTGCTTTTTCCTGCTAATCCTAGCATGATAAAGAAGATTCAAAGAGAGTGAGATGCCAGCTCCTTTCATTCAGTCAGTAGCTTCAAACATTTCTGGACATTTTTCAATGGCAAAAATCAATGAATATTGTAAATGCACAAACAGTAATATCTCCACATTGCAAGGTGCAATTCTGAAATTTTTTGCTTTTTCCTGCTAATCCTAGCATGATAAAGAAGATTCAAAGAGAGTGAGATGCCAGCTCCTTTCATTCAGTCAGTAGCTTCAAACATTTCTGGATGTTTTTCAATGGCAAAAATCAATGAATATTGTAAATGCACAAACAGTAATATCTCCACATTGCAAGGTGCAATTCTGAAATTTTTTGCTTTTTCCTGCTAATCCTAGCATGATAAAGAAGATTCAAAGAGAGTGAGATGCCAGCTCCTTTCATTCAGTCAGTAGCTTCAAACATTTCTGGTATATGAATAACATGATGTTTTTCAATGGCAAAAATCAATGAATATTGTAAATGCACAAACAGTAATATCTCCACATTGCAAGGTGCAATTCTGAAATTTTTTGCTTTTTCCTGCTAATCCTAGCATGATAAAGAACATTCAAAGAGAGTGAGATGCCAGCTCCTTTCATTCAGTCAGTAGCTTCAAACATTTCTGGACATTTTTCAATGGCAAAAATCAATGAATATTGTAAATGCACAAACAGTAATATCTCCACATTGCAAGGTGCAATTCTGAAATTTTTTGCTTTTTCCTGCTAATCCTAGCATGATAAAGAAGATTCAAAGAGAGTGAGATGCCAGCTCCTTTCATTCAGTCAGTAGCTTCAAACATTTCTGGTATATGAATAACATGATGTTTTTCAATGGCAAAAATCAATGAATATTGTAAATGCACAAACAGTAATATCTCCACATTGCAAGGTGCAATTCTGAAATTTTTTGCTTTTTCCTGCTAATCCTAGCATGATAAAGAAGATTCAAAGATAGTGAGATGCCAGCTCCTTTCATTCAGTCAGTAGCTTCAAACATTTCTGGACGTTTTTCAATGGCAAAAATCAATGAATATTGTAAATGCACAAACAGTAATATCTCCACATTGCAAGGTGCAATTCTGAAATTTTTTGCTTTTTCCTGCTAATCCTAGCATGATTAAGAAGATTCAAAGAGAGTGAGATGCCAGCTCCTTTCATTCAGTCAGTAGCTTCAAACATTTCTGGACATTTTTCAATGGCAAAAATCAATGAATATTGTAAATGCACAAACAGTAATATCTCCACATTGCAAGGTGCAATTCTGAAATTTTTTGCTTTTTCCTGCTAATCCTAGCATGATAAAGAAGATTCAAAGAGAGTGAGATGCCAGCTCCTTTCATTCAGTCAGTAGCTTCAAACATTTCTGGACGTTTTTCAATGGCAAAAATCAATGAATATTGTAAATGCACAAACAGTAATATCTCCACATTGCAAGGTGCAATTCTGAAATTTTTTGCTTTTTCCTGCTAATCCTAGCATGATAAAGAAGATTCAAAGAGAGTGAGATGCCAGCTCCTTTCATTCAGTCAGTAGCTTCAAACATTTCTGGTATATGAATAACATGATGTTTTTCAATGGCAAAAATCAATGAATATTGTAAATGCACAAACAGTAATATCTCCACATTGCAAGGTGCAATTCTGAAATTTTTTGCTTTTTCCTGCTAATCATAGCATGATAAAGAAGATTCAAAGAGAGTGAGATGCCAGCTCCTTTCATTCAGTCAGTAGCTTCAAACATTTCTGGACGTTTTTCAATGGCAAAAATCAATGAATATTGTAAATGCACAAACAGTAATATCTCCACATTACAAGGTGCAATTCTGAAATTTTTTGCTTTTTCCTGCTCCTCTTAGCATGGTAAAGAAGATTCAAAGAGAGTGAGATGCCAGCTCCTTTCATTCAGTCAGTAGCTTCAAACATTTCTGGACGTTTTTCAATGGCAAAAATCAATGAATATTGTAAATGCACAAACAGTAATATCTCCACATTGCAAGGTGCAATTCTGAAATTTTTTGCTTTTTCCTGCTAATCCTAGCATGATAAAGAAAATTCAAAGAGAGTGAGATGCCAGCTCCTTTCATTCAGTCAGTAGCTTCAAACATTTCTGGACGTTTTTCAATGGCAAAAATCAATGAATATTGTAAATGCACAAACAGTAATATCTCCACATTGCAAGGTGCAATTCTGAAATTTTTTGCTTTTTCCTGCTAATCCTAGCATGATAAAGAAGATTCAAAGAGAGTGAGATGCCAGCTCCTTTCATTCAGTCAGTAGCTTCAAACATTTCTGGTATATGAATAACATGATGTTTTTCAATGGCAAAAATCAATGAATATTGTAAATGCACAAACAGTAATATCTCCACATTGCAAGGTGCAATTCTGAAATTTTTTGCTTTTTCCTGCTAATCCTAGCATGATAAAGAAGATTCAAAGAGAGTGAGATGCCAGCTCCTTTCATTCAGTCAGTAGCTTCAAACATTTCTGGACGTTTTTCAATGGCAAAAATCAATGAATATTGTAAATGCACAAACAGTAATATCTCCACATTGCAAGGTGCAATTCTGAAATTTTTTGCTTTTTCCTGCTAATCCTAGCATGATAAAGAAGATTCAAAGAGAGTGAGATGCCAGCTCCTTTCATTCAGTCAGTAGCTTCAAACATTTCTGGTATATGAATAACAAGATGTTTTTCAATGGCAAAAATCAATGAATATTGTAAATGCACAAACAGTAATATCTCCACATTGCAAGGTGCAATTCTGAAATTTTTTGCTTTTTCCTGCTAATCCTAGCATGATAAAGAAGATTCAAAGAGAGTGAGATGCCAGCTCCTTTCATTCAGTCAGTAGCTTCAAACATTTCTGGACGTTTTTCAATGGCAAAAATCAATGAATATTGTAAATGCACAAACAGTAATATCTCCACATTGCAAGGTGCAATTCTGAAATTTTTTGCTTTTTCCTGCTAATCCTAGCATGATAAAGAAGATTCAAAGAGAGTGAGATGCCAGCTCCTTTCATTCAGTCAGTAGCTTCAAACATTTCTGGTATATGAATAACATGATGTTTTTCAATGGCAAAAATCAATGAATATTGTAAATGCACAAACAGTAATATCTCCACATTGCAAGGTGCAATTCTGAAATTTTTTGCTTTTTCCTGCTAATCCTAGCATGATAAAGAACATTCAAAGAGAGTGAGATGCCAGCTCCTTTCATTCAGTCAGTAGCTTCAAACATTTCTGGACATTTTTCAATGGCAAAAATCAATGAATATTGTAAATGCACAAACAGTAATATCTCCACATTGCAAGGTGCAATTCTGAAATTTTTTGCTTTTTCCTGCTAATCCTAGCATGATAAAGAAGATTCAAAGAGAGTGAGATGCCAGCTCCTTTCATTCAGTCAGTAGCTTCAAACATTTCTGGTATATGAATAACATGATGTTTTTCAATGGCAAAAATCAATGAATATTGTAAATGCACAAACAGTAATATCTCCACATTGCAAGGTGCAATTCTGAAATTTTTTGCTTTTTCCTGCTAATCCTAGCATGATAAAGAAGATTCAAAGATAGTGAGATGCCAGCTCCTTTCATTCAGTCAGTAGCTTCAAACATTTCTGGACGTTTTTCAATGGCAAAAATCAATGAATATTGTAAATGCACAAACAGTAATATCTCCACATTGCAAGGTGCAATTCTGAAATTTTTTGCTTTTTCCTGCTAATCCTAGCATGATTAAGAAGATTCAAAGAGAGTGAGATGCCAGCTCCTTTCATTCAGTCAGTAGCTTCAAACATTTCTGGACATTTTTCAATGGCAAAAATCAATGAATATTGTAAATGCACAAACAGTAATATCTCCACATTGCAAGGTGCAATTCTGAAATTTTTTGCTTTTTCCTGCTAATCCTAGCATGATAAAGAAGATTCAAAGAGAGTGAGATGCCAGCTCCTTTCATTCAGTCAGTAGCTTCAAACATTTCTGGACGTTTTTCAATGGCAAAAATCAATGAATATTGTAAATGCACAAACAGTAATATCTCCACATTGCAAGGTGCAATTCTGAAATTTTTTGCTTTTTCCTGCTAATCCTAGCATGATAAAGAAGATTCAAAGAGAGTGAGATGCCAGCTCCTTTCATTCAGTCAGTAGCTTCAAACATTTCTGGTATATGAATAACATGATGTTTTTCAATGGCAAAAATCAATGAATATTGTAAATGCACAAACAGTAATATCTCCACATTGCAAGGTGCAATTCTGAAATTTTTTGCTTTTTCCTGCTAATCATAGCATGATAAAGAAGATTCAAAGAGAGTGAGATGCCAGCTCCTTTCATTCAGTCAGTAGCTTCAAACATTTCTGGACGTTTTTCAATGGCAAAAATCAATGAATATTGTAAATGCACAAACAGTAATATCTCCACATTACAAGGTGCAATTCTGAAATTTTTTGCTTTTTCCTGCTCCTCTTAGCATGGTAAAGAAGATTCAAAGAGAGTGAGATGCCAGCTCCTTTCATTCAGTCAGTAGCTTCAAACATTTCTGGACGTTTTTCAATGGCAAAAATCAATGAATATTGTAAATGCACAAACAGTAATATCTCCACATTGCAAGGTGCAATTCTGAAATTTTTTGCTTTTTCCTGCTAATCCTAGCATGATAAAGAAAATTCAAAGAGAGTGAGATGCCAGCTCCTTTCATTCAGTCAGTAGCTTCAAACATTTCTGGACGTTTTTCAATGGCAAAAATCAATGAATATTGTAAATGCACAAACAGTAATATCTCCACATTGCAAGGTGCAATTCTGAAATTTTTTGCTTTTTCCTGCTAATCCTAGCATGATAAAGAAGATTCAAAGAGAGTGAGATGCCAGCTCCTTTCATTCAGTCAGTAGCTTCAAACATTTCTGGTATATGAATAACATGATGTTTTTCAATGGCAAAAATCAATGAATATTGTAAATGCACAAACAGTAATATCTCCACATTGCAAGGTGCAATTCTGAAATTTTTTGCTTTTTCCTGCTAATCCTAGCATGATAAAGAAGATTCAAAGAGAGTGAGATGCCAGCTCCTTTCATTCAGTCAGTAGCTTCAAACATTTCTGGACGTTTTTCAATGGCAAAAATCAATGAATATTGTAAATGCACAAACAGTAATATCTCCACATTGCAAGGTGCAATTCTGAAATTTTTTGCTTTTTCCTGCTAATCCTAGCATGATAAAGAAGATTCAAAGAGAGTGAGATGCCAGCTCCTTTCATTCAGTCAGTAGCTTCAAACATTTCTGGTATATGAATAACAAGATGTTTTTCAATGGCAAAAATCAATGAATATTGTAAATGCACAAACAGTAATATCTCCACATTGCAAGGTGCAATTCTGAAATTTTTTGCTTTTTCCTGCTAATCCTAGCATGATAAAGAAGATTCAAAGAGAGTGAGATGCCAGCTCCTTTCATTCAGTCAGTAGCTTCAAACATTTCTGGACGTTTTTCAATGGCAAAAATCAATGAATATTGTAAATGCACAAACAGTAATATCTCCACATTGCAAGGTGAAATTCTGAAATTTTTTGCTTTTTCCTGCTAATCCTAGCATGATAAAGAAGATTCAAAGAGAGTGAGATGCCAGCTCCTTTCATTCAGTCAGTAGCTTCAAACATTTCTGGTATATGAATAACATGATGTTTTTCAATGGCAAAAATCAATGAATATTGTAAATGCACAAACAGTAATATCTCCACATTGCAAGGTGCAATTCTGAAATTTTTTGCTTTTTCCTGCTAATCCTAGCATGATAAAGAAGATTCAAAGAGAGTGAGATGCCAGCTCCTTTCATTCAGTCAGTAGCTTCAAACATTTCTGGACGTTTTTCAATGGCAAAAATCAATGAATATTGTAAATGCACAAACAGTAATATCTCCACATTGCAAGGTGCAATTCTGAAATTTTTTGCTTTTTCCTGCTAATCCTAGCATGATAAAGAAGATTCAAAGAGAGTGAGATGCCAGCTCCTTTCATTCAGTCAGTAGCTTCAAACATTTCTGGTATATGAATAACATGATGTTTTTCAATGGCAAAAATCAATGAATATTGTAAATGCACAAACAGTAATATCTCCACATTGCAAGGTGCAATTCTGAAATTTTTTGCTTTTTCCTGCTAATCCTAGCATGATAAAGAAGATTCAAAGAGAGTGAGATGCCAGCTCCTTTCATTCAGTCAGTAGCTTCAAACATTTCTGGACGTTTTTCAATGGCAAAAATCAATGAATATTGTAAATGCACAAACAGTAATATCTCCACATTGCAAGGTGCAATTCTGAAATTTTTTGCTTTTTCCTGCTAATCCTAGCATGATAAAGAAGATTCAAAGAGAGTGAGATGCCAGCTCCTTTCATTCAGTCAGTAGCTTCAAACATTTCTGGTATATGAATAACATGATGTTTTTCAATGGCAAAAATCAATGAATATTGTAAATGCACAAACAGTAATATCTCCACATTGCAAGGTGCAATTCTGAAATTTTTTGCTTTTTCCTGCTAATCCTAGCATGATAAAAAAGATTCAAAGAGAGTGAGATGCCAGCTCCTTTCATTCAGTCAGTAGCTTCAAACATTTCTGGTATATGAATAACATGATGTTTTTCAATGGCAAAAATCAATGAATATTGTAAATGCACAAACAGTAATATCTCCACATTGCAAGGTGCAATTCTGAAATTTTTTCCTTTTTCCTGCTAATCCTAGCATGATAAAGAAGATTCAAAGAGAGTGAGATGCCAGCTCCTTTCATTCAGTCAGTAGCTTCAAACATTTCTGGACGTTTTTCAATGGCAAAAATCAATGAATATTGTAAATGCACAAACAGTAATATCTCCACATTGCAAGGTGCAATTCTGAAATTTTTTGCTTTTTCCTGCTAATCCTAGCATGATAAAGAAGATTCAAAGAGAGTGAGATGCCAGCTCCTTTCATTCAGTCAGTAGCTTCAAACATTTCTGGTATATGAATAACATGATGTTTTTCAAAGGCAAAAATCAATGAATATTGTAAATGCACAAACAGTAATATCTCCACATTGCAAGGTGCAATTCTGAAATTTTTTGCTTTTTCCTGCTAATCCTAGCATGATAAAGAAGATTCAAAGAGAGTGAGATGCCAGCTCCTTTCATTCAGTCAGTAGCTTCAAACATTTCTGGTATATGAATAACATGATGTTTTTCAATGGCAAAAATCAATGAATATTGTAAATGCACAAACAGTAATATCTCCACATTGCAAGGTGCAATTCTGAAATTTTTTGCTTTTTCCTGCTAATCCTAGCATGATAAAGAAGATTCAAAGAGAGTGAGATGCCAGCTCCTTTCATTCAGTCAGTAGCTTCAAACATTTCTGGATGTTTTTCAATGGCAAAAATCAATGAATATTGTAAATGCACAAACAGAAATATCTCCACATTGCAAGGTGCAATTCTGAAATTTTTTGCTTTTTCCTGCTAATCCTAGCATGATAAAGAAGATTAAAAGAGAGTGAGATGCCAGCTCCTTTCATTCAGTCAGTAGCTTCAAACATTTCTGGTATATGAATAACATGATGTTTTTCAATGGCAAAAATCAATGAATATTGAAAATGCACAAACAGTAATATCTCCACATTGCAAGGTGCAATTCTGAAATTTTTTGCTTTTTCCTGCTAATCCTAGCATGATAAAGAAGATTCAAAGAGAGTGAGATGCCAGCTCCTTTCATTCAGTCAGTAGCTTCAAACATTTCTGGTATATGAATAACATGATGTTTTTCAATGGCAAAAATCAATGAATATTGTAAATGCACAAACAGTAATATCTCCACATTGCAAGGTGCAATTCTGAAATTTTTTGCTTTTTCCTGCTAATCCTAGCATGATAAAGAAGATTCAAAGAGAGTGAGATGCCAGCTCCTTTCATTCAGTCAGTAGCTTCAAACATTTCTGGACGTTTTTCAATGGCAAAAATCAATGAATATTGTAAATGCACAAACAGTAATATCTCCACATTGCAAGGTGCAATTCTGAAATTTTTTGCTTTTTCCTGCTAATCCTAGCATGATAAAGAAGATTCAAAGAGAGTGAGATGCCAGCTCCTTTCATTCAGTCAGTAGCTTCAAACATTTCTGGACGTTTTTCAATGGCAAAAATCAATGAATATTGTAAATGCACAAACAGTAATATCTCCACATTGCAAGGTGCAATTCTGAAATTTTTTGCTTTTTCCTGCTAATCCTAGCATGATAAAGAAGATTCAAAGAGAGTGAGATGCCAGCTCCTTTCATTCAGTCAGTAGCTTCAAACATTTCTGGACGTTTTTCAATGGCAAAAATCAATGAATATTGTAAATGCACAAACAGTAATATCTCCACATTGCAAGGTGCAATTCTGAAATTTTTTGCTTTTTCCTGCTAATCCTAGCATGATAAAGAAGATTCAAAGAGAGTGAGATGCCAGCTCCTTTCATTCAGTCAGTAGCTTCAAACATTTCTGGTATATGAATAACATGATGTTTTTCAATGGCAAAAATCAATGAATATTGTAAATGCACAAACAGTAATATCTCCACATTGCAAGGTGCAATTCTGAAATTTTTTGCTTTTTCCTGCTAATCCTAGCATGATAAAGAAGATTCAAAGAGAGTGAGATGCCAGCTCCTTTCATTCAGTCAGTAGCTTCAAACATTTCTGTACGTTTTTCAATGGCAAAAATCAATGAATATTGTAAATGCACAAACAGTAATATCTCCACATTACAAGGTGCAAATCTGAAATGTTTTGCTTTTTCCTGCTCCTCTTAGCATGATAAAGAAGATTCAAAGAGAGTGAGATGCCAGCTCCTTTCATTCAGTCAGTAGCTTCAAACATTTCTGGACGTTTTTCAATGGCAAAAATCAATGAATATTGTAAATGCACAAACAGTAATATCTCCACATTGCAAGGTGCAATTCTGAAATTTTTTGCTTTTTCCTGCTAATCCTAGCATGATAAAGAAAATTCAAAGAGAGTGAGATGCCAGCTCCTTTCATTCAGTCAGTAGCTTCAAACATTTCTGGACGTTTTTCAATGGCAAAAATCAATGAATATTGTAAATGCACAAACAGTAATATCTCCACATTGCAAGGTGCAATTCTGAAATTTTTTGCTTTTTCCTGCTAATCCTAGCATGATAAAGAAGATTCAAAGAGAGTGAGATGCCAGCTCCTTTCATTCAGTCAGTAGCTTCAAACATTTCTGGACGTTTTTCAATGGCAAAAATCAATGAATATTGTAAATGCACAAACAGTAATATCTCCACATTGCAAGGTGCAATTCTGAAATTTTTTGCATTTTCCTGCTAATCCTAGCATGATAAAGAAGATTCAAAGAGAGTGAGATGCCAGCTCCTTTCATTCAGTCAGTAGCTTCAAACATTTCTGGTATATGAATAACATGATGTTTTTCAATGGCAAAAATCAATGAATATTGTAAATGCACAAACAGTAATATCTCCACATTGCAAGGTGCAATTCTGAAATTTTTTGCTTTTTCCTGCTAATCCTAGCATGATAAAGAAGATTCAAAGAGAGTGAGATGCCAGCTCCTTTCATTCAGTCAGTAGCTTCAAACATTTCTGGTATATGAATAACATGATGTTTTTCAATGGCAAAAATCAATGAATATTGTAAATGCACAAACAGTAATATCTCCACATTGCAAGGTGCAATTCTGAAATTTTTTGCTTTTTCCTGCTAATCCTAGCATGATAAAGAAGATTCAAAGAGAGTGAGATGCCAGCTCCTTTCATTCAGTCAGTAGCTTCAAACATTTCTGGACGTTTTTCAATGGCAAAAATCAATGAATATTGTAAATGCACAAACAGTAATATCTCCACATTACAAGGTGCAATTCTGAAATTTTTTGCTTTTTCCTGCTCCTCTTAGCATGATAAAGAAGATTCAAAGAGAGTGAGATGCCAGCTCCTTTCATTCAGTCAGTAGCTTCAAACATTTCTGGACGTTTTTCAATGGCAAAAATCAATGAATATTGTAAATGCACAAACAGTAATATCACCACATTGCAAGGTGCAAATCTGAAATTTTTTGCTTTTTCCTGCTAATCCTAGCATGATAAAGAAAATTCAAAGAGAGTGAGATGCCAGCTCCTTTCATTCAGTCAGTAGCTTCAAACATTTCTGGACGTTTTTCAATGGCAAAAATCAATGAATATTGTAAATGCACAAACAGTAATATCTCCACATTGCAAGGTGCAATTCTGAAATTTTTTGCTTTTTCCTGCTAATCCTAGCATGATAAAGAAGATTCAAAGAGAGTGAGATGCCAGCTCCTTTCATTCAGTCAGTAGCTTCAAACATTTCTGGACGTTTTTCAATGGCAAAAATCAATGAATATTGTAAATGCACAAACAGTAATATCTCCACATTGCAAGGTGCAATTCTGAAATTTTTTCCTTTTTCCTGCTAATCCTAGCATGATAAAGAAGATTCAAAGAGAGTGAGATGCCAGCTCCTTTCATTCAGTCAGTAGCTTCAAACATTTCTGGACGTTTTTCAATGGCAAAAATCAATGAATATTGTAAATGCACAAACAGTAATATCTCCACATTGCAAGGTGCAATTCTGAAATTTTTTGCTTTTTCCTGCTAATCCTAGCATGATAAAGAAGATTCAAAGAGAGTGAGATGCCAGCTCCTTTCATTCAGTCAGTAGCTTCAAACATTTCTGGTATATGAATAACATGATGTTTTTCAAAGGCAAAAATCAATGAATATTGTAAATGCACAAACAGTAATATCTCCACATTGCAAGGTGCAATTCTGAAATTTTTTGCTTTTTCCTGCTAATCCTAGCATGATAAAGAAGATTCAAAGAGAGTGAGATGCCAGCTCCTTTCATTCAGTCAGTAGCTTCAAACATTTCTGGTATATGAATAACATGATGTTTTTCAATGGCAAAAATCAATGAATATTGTAAATGCACAAACAGTAATATCTCCACATTGCAAGGTGCAATTCTGAAATTTTTTCCTTTTTCCTGCTAATCCTAGCATGATAAAGAAGATTCAAAGAGAGTGAGATGCCAGCTCCTTTCATTCAGTCAGTAGCTTCAAACATTTCTGGACGTTTTTCAATGGCAAAAATCAATGAATATTGTAAATGCACAAACAGTAATATCTCCACATTGCAAGGTGCAATTCTGAAATTTTTTGCTTTTTCCTGCTAATCCTAGCATGATAAAGAAGATTCAAAGAGAGTGAGATGCCAGCTCCTTTCATTCAGTCAGTAGCTTCAAACATTTCTGGTATATGAATAACATGATGTTTTTCAAAGGCAAAAATCAATGAATATTGTAAATGCACAAACAGTAATATCTCCACATTGCAAGGTGCAATTCTGAAATTTTTTGCTTTTTCCTGCTAATCCTAGCATGATAAAGAAGATTCAAAGAGAGTGAGATGCCAGCTCCTTTCATTCAGTCAGTAGCTTCAAACATTTCTGGTATATGAATAACATGATGTTTTTCAATGGCAAAAATCAATGAATATTGTAAATGCACAAACAGTAATATCTCCACATTGCAAGGTGCAATTCTGAAATTTTTTGCTTTTTCCTGCTAATCCTAGCATGATAAAGAAGATTCAAAGAGAGTGAGATGCCAGCTCCTTTCATTCAGTCAGTAGCTTCAAACATTTCTGGATGTTTTTCAATGGCAAAAATCAATGAATATTGTAAATGCACAAACAGAAATATCTCCACATTGCAAGGTGCAATTCTGAAATTTTTTGCTTTTTCCTGCTAATCCTAGCATGATAAAGAAGATTAAAAGAGAGTGAGATGCCAGCTCCTTTCATTCAGTCAGTAGCTTCAAACATTTCTGGTATATGAATAACATGATGTTTTTCAATGGCAAAAATCAATGAATATTGAAAATGCACAAACAGTAATATCTCCACATTGCAAGGTGCAATTCTGAAATTTTTTGCTTTTTCCTGCTAATCCTAGCATGATAAAGAAGATTCAAAGAGAGTGAGATGCCAGCTCCTTTCATTCAGTCAGTAGCTACAAACATTTCTGGACGTTTTTCAATGGCAAAAATCAATGAATATTGTAAATGCACAAACAGTAATATCTCCACATTGCAAGGTGCAATTCTGAAATTTTTTGCTTTTTCCTGCTAATCCTAGCATGATAAAGAAGATTCAAAGAGAGTGAGATGCCAGCTCCTTTCATTCAGTCAGTAGCTTCAAACATTTCTGGTATATGAATAACATGATGTTTTTCAATGGCAAAAATCAATGAATATTGTAAATGCACAAACAGTAATATCTCCACATTGCAAGGTGCAATTCTGAAATTTTTTGCTTTTTCCTGCTAATCCTAGCATGATAAAGAAGATTCAAAGAGAGTGAGATGCCAGCTCCTTTCATTCAGTCAGTAGCTTCAAACATTTCTGGACGTTTTTCAATGGCAAAAATCAATGAATATTGTAAATGCACAAACAGTAATATCTCCACATTGCAAGGTGCAATTCTGAAATTTTTTGCTTTTTCCTGCTAATCCTAGCATGATAAAGAAGATTCAAAGAGAGTGAGATGCCAGCTCCTTTCATTCAGTCAGTAGCTTCAAACATTTCTGGACGTTTTTCAATGGCAAAAATCAATGAATATTGTAAATGCACAAACAGTAATATCTCCACATTGCAAGGTGCAATTCTGAAATTTTTTGCTTTTTCCTGCTAATCCTAGCATGATAAAGAAGATTCAAAGAGAGTGAGATGCCAGCTCCTTTCATTCAGTCAGTAGCTTCAAACATTTCTGGTATATGAATAACATGATGTTTTTCAATGGCAAAAATCAATGAATATTGTAAATGCACAAACAGTAATATCTCCACATTGCAAGGTGCAATTCTGAAATTTTTTGCTTTTTCCTGCTAATCCTAGCATGATAAAGAAGATTCAAAGAGAGTGAGATGCCAGCTCCTTTCATTCAGTCAGTAGCTTCAAACATTTCTGTACGTTTTTCAATGGCAAAAATCAATGAATATTGTAAATGCACAAACAGTAATATCTCCACATTACAAGGTGCAAATCTGAAATGTTTTGCTTTTTCCTGCTCCTCTTAGCATGATAAAGAAGATTCAAAGAGAGTGAGATGCCAGCTCCTTTCATTCAGTCAGTAGCTTCAAACATTTCTGGACGTTTTTCAATGGCAAAAATCAATGAATATTGTAAATGCACAAACAGTAATATCTCCACATTGCAAGGTGCAATTCTGAAATTTTTTGCTTTTTCCTGCTAATCCTAGCATGATAAAGAAAATTCAAAGAGAGTGAGATGCCAGCTCCTTTCATTCAGTCAGTAGCTTCAAACATTTCTGGACGTTTTTCAATGGCAAAAATCAATGAATATTGTAAATGCACAAACAGTAATATCTCCACATTGCAAGGTGCAATTCTGAAATTTTTTGCTTTTTCCTGCTAATCCTAGCATGATAAAGAAGATTCAAAGAGAGTGAGATGCCAGCTCCTTTCATTCAGTCAGTAGCTTCAAACATTTCTGGACGTTTTTCAATGGCAAAAATCAATGAATATTGTAAATGCACAAACAGTAATATCTCCACATTGCAAGGTGCAATTCTGAAATTTTTTGCTTTTTCCTGCTAATCCTAGCATGATAAAGAAGATTCAAAGAGAGTGAGATGCCAGCTCCTTTCATTCAGTCAGTAGCTTCAAACATTTCTGGTATATGAATAACATGATGTTTTTCAATGGCAAAAATCAATGAATATTGTAAATGCACAAACAGTAATATCTCCACATTGCAAGGTGCAATTCTGAAATTTTTTGCTTTTTCCTGCTAATCCTAGCATGATAAAGAAGATTCAAAGAGAGTGAGATGCCAGCTCCTTTCATTCAGTCAGTAGCTTCAAACATTTCTGGTATATGAATAACATGATGTTTTTCAATGGCAAAAATCAATGAATATTGTAAATGCACAAACAGTAATATCTCCACATTGCAAGGTGCAATTCTGAAATTTTTTGCTTTTTCCTGCTAATCCTAGCATGATAAAGAAGATTCAAAGAGAGTGAGATGCCAGCTCCTTTCATTCAGTCAGTAGCTTCAAACATTTCTGGACGTTTTTCAATGGCAAAAATCAATGAATATTGTAAATGCACAAACAGTAATATCTCCACATTACAAGGTGCAATTCTGAAATTTTTTGCTTTTTCCTGCTCCTCTTAGCATGATAAAGAACATTCAAAGAGAGTGAGATGCCAGCTCCTTTCATTCAGTCAGTAGCTTCAAACATTTCTGGACGTTTTTCAATGGCAAAAATCAATGAATATTGTAAATGCACAAACAGTAATATCTCCACATTGCAAGGTGCAAATCTGAAATTTTTTGCTTTTTCCTGCTAATCCTAGCATGATAAAGAAAATTCAAAGAGAGTGAGATGCCAGCTCCTTTCATTCAGTCAGTAGCTTCAAACATTTCTGGACGTTTTTCAATGGCAAAAATCAATGAATATTGTAAATGCACAAACAGTAATATCTCCACATTGCAAGGTGCAATTCTGAAATTTTTTGCTTTTTCCTGCTAATCCTAGCATGATAAAGAAGATTCAAAGAGAGTGAGATGCCAGCTCCTTTCATTCAGTCAGTAGCTTCAAACATTTCTGGACGTTTTTCAATGGCAAAAATCAATGAATATTGTAAATGCACAAACAGTAATATCTCCACATTGCAAGGTGCAATTCTGAAATTTTTTGCTTTTTCCTGCTAATCCTAGCATGATAAAGAAGATTCAAAGAGAGTGAGATGCCAGCTCCTTTCATTCAGTCAGTAGATTCAAACATTTCTGGTATATGAATAACATGATGTTTTTCAATGGCAAAAATCAATGAATATTGTAAATGCACAAACAGTAATATCTCCACATTGCAATGTGCAATTCTGAAATTTTTTGCTTTTTCCTGCTAATCCTAGCATGATAAAGAAGATTCAAAGAGAGTGAGATGCCAGCTCCTTTCATTCAGTCAGTAGCTTCAAACATTTCTGGACGTTTTTCAATGGCAAAAATCAATGAATATTGTAAATGCACAAACAGTAATATCTCCACATTGCAAGGTGCAATTCTGAATTTTTTTCTTTTTCCTGCTAATCCTAGCATGATAAAGAAGATTCAAAGAGAGTGAGATGCCAGCTCCTTTCATTCAGTCAGTAGCTTCAAACATTTCTGGACGTTTTTCAATGGCAAAAATCAATGAATATTGTAAATGCACAAACAGTAATATCTCCACATTACAAGGTGCAATTCTGAAATTTTTTGCTTTTTCCTGCTCCTCTTAGCATGATAAAGAAGATTCAAAGAGAGTGAGATGCCAGCTCCTTTCATTCAGTCAGTAGCTTCAAACATTTCTGGACGTTTTTCAATGGCAAAAATCAATGAATATTGTAAATGCACAAACAGTAATATCTCCACATTGCAAGGTGCAAATCTGAAATTTTTTGCTTTTTCCTGCTAATCCTAGCATGATAAAGAAAATTCAAAGAGAGTGAGATGCCAGCTCCTTTCATTCAGTCAGTAGCTTCAAACATTTCTGGACGTTTTTCAATGGCAAAAATCAATGAATATTGTAAATGCACAAACAGTAATATCTCCACATTGCAAGGTGCAATTCTGAAATTTTTTGCTTTTTCCTGCTAATCCTAGCATGATAAAGAAGATTCAAAGATAGTGAGATGCCAGCTCCTTTCATTCAGTCAGTAGCTTCAAACATTTCTGGACGTTTTTCAATGGCAAAAATCAATGAATATTGTAAATGCACAAACAGTAATATCTCCACATTGCAAGGTGCAATTCTGAAATTTTTTGCTTTTTCCTGCTAATCCTAGCATGATAAAGAAGATTCAAAGAGAGTGAGATGCCAGCTCCATTCATTCAGTCAGTAGCTTCAAACATTTCTGGTATATGAATAACATGATGTTTTTCAATGGCAAAAATCAATGAATATTGTAAATGCACAAACAGTAATATCTCCACATTGCAAGGTGCAATTCTGAAATTTTTGCTTTTTCCTGCTAATCCTAGCATGATAAAGAAGATTCAAAGAGAGTGAGATGCCAGCTCCTTTCATTCAGTCAGTAGCTTCAAACATTTCTGGACGTTTTTCAATGGCAAAAATCAATGAATATTGTAAATGCACAAACAATAATATCTCCACATTACAAGGTGCAATTCTGAAATTTTTTGCTTTTTCCTGCTCCTCTTAGCATGATAAAGAAGAATCAAAGAGAGTGAGATGCCAGCTCCTTTCATTCAGTCAGTAGCTTCAAACATTTCTGGACGTTTTTCAATGGCAAAAATCAATGAATATTGTAAATGCACAAACAGTAATATCTCCACATTGCAAGGTGCAATTCTGAAATTTTTTGCTTTTTCCTGCTAATCCTAGCATGATAAAGAAGATTCAAAGAGAGTGAGATGCCAGTTCCTTTCATTCAGTCAGTAGCTTCAAACATTTCTGGACGTTTTTCAATGGCAAAAATCAATGAATATTGTAAATGCACAAACAGTAATATCTCCACATTGCAAGGTGCAATTCTGAAATTTTTTGCTTTTTCCTGCTAATCCTAGCATGATAAAGAAGATTCAAAGAGAGTGAGATGCCAGCTCCTTTCATTCAGTCAGTAGCTTCAAACATTTCTGGACGTTTTTCAATGGCAAAAATCAATGAATATTGTAAATGCACAAACAGTAATATCTCCACATTGCAAGGTGCAATTCTGAAATTTTTTGCTTTTTCCTGCTAATCCTAGCATGATAAAGAATATTCAAAGAGAGTGAGATGCCAGCTCCTTTCATTCAGTCAGTAGCTTCAAACATTTCTGGTATATGAATAACATGATGTTTTCAATGGCAAAAATCAATGAATATTGTAAATGCACAAACAGTAATATCTCCACATTGCAAGGTGCAATTCTGAAATTTTTTGCTTTTTCCTGCTAATCCTAGCATGATAAAGAAGATTCAAAGAGAGTGAGATGCCAGCTCCTTTCATTCAGTCAGTAGCTTCAAACATTTCTGGACGTTTTTCAATGGCAAAAATCAATGAATATTGTAAATGCACAAACAGTAATATCTCCACATTGCAAGGTGCAATTCTGAATTTTTTTCTTTTTCCTGCTAATCCTAGCATGATAAAGAAGATTCAAAGAGAGTGAGATGCCAGCTCCTTTCATTCAGTCAGTAGCTTCAAACATTTCTGGACGTTTTTCAATGGCAAAAATCAATGAATATTGTAAATGCACAAACAGTAATATCTCCACATTACAAGGTGCAATTCTGAAATTTTTTGCTTTTTCCTGCTCCTCTTAGCATGATAAAGAAGATTCAAAGAGAGTGAGATGCCAGCTCCTTTCATTCAGTCAGTAGCTTCAAACATTTCTGGACGTTTTTCAATGGCAAAAATCAATGAATATTGTAAATGCACAAACAGTAATATCTCCACATTGCAAGGTGCAAATCTGAAATTTTTTGCTTTTTCCTGCTAATCCTAGCATGATAAAGAAAATTCAAAGAGAGTGAGATGCCAGCTCCTTTCATTCAGTCAGTAGCTTCAAACATTTCTGGACGTTTTTCAATGGCAAAAATCAATGAATATTGTAAATGCACAAACAGTAATATCTCCACATTGCAAGGTGCAATTCTGAAATTTTTTGCTTTTTCCTGCTAATCCTAGCATGATAAAGAAGATTCAAAGATAGTGAGATGCCAGCTCCTTTCATTCAGTCAGTAGCTTCAAACATTTCTGGACGTTTTTCAATGGCAAAAATCAATGAATATTGTAAATGCACAAACAGTAATATCTCCACATTGCAAGGTGCAATTCTGAAATTTTTTGCTTTTTCCTGCTAATCCTAGCATGATAAAGAAGATTCAAAGAGAGTGAGATGCCAGCTCCTTTCATTCAGTCAGTAGCTTCAAACATTTCTGGTATATGAATAACATGATGTTTTTCAATGGCAAAAATCAATGAATATTGTAAATGCACAAACAGTAATATCTCCACATTGCAAGGTGCAATTCTGAAATTTTTGCTTTTTCCTGCTAATCCTAGCATGATAAAGAAGATTCAAAGAGAGTGAGATGCCAGCTCCTTTCATTCAGTCAGTAGCTTCAAACATTTCTGGACGTTTTTCAATGGCAAAAATCAATGAATATTGTAAATGCACAAACAATAATATCTCCACATTACAAGGTGCAATTCTGAAATTTTTTGCTTTTTCCTGCTCCTCTTAGCATGATAAAGAAGAATCAAAGAGAGTGAGATGCCAGCTCCTTTCATTCAGTCAGTAGCTTCAAACATTTCTGGACGTTTTTCAATGGCAAAAATCAATGAATATTGTAAATGCACAAACAGTAATATCTCCACATTGCAAGGTGCAATTCTGAAATTTTTTGCTTTTTCCTGCTAATCCTAGCATGATAAAGAAGATTCAAAGAGAGTGAGATGCCAGTTCCTTTCATTCAGTCAGTAGCTTCAAACATTTCTGGACGTTTTTCAATGGCAAAAATCAATGAATATTGTAAATGCACAAACAGTAATATCTCCACATTGCAAGGTGCAATTCTGAAATTTTTTGCTTTTTCCTGCTAATCCTAGCATGATAAAGAAGATTCAAAGAGAGTGAGATGCCAGCTCCTTTCATTCAGTCAGTAGCTTCAAACATTTCTGGACGTTTTTCAATGGCAAAAATCAATGAATATTGTAAATGCACAAACAGTAATATCTCCACATTGCAAGGTGCAATTCTGAAATTTTTTGCTTTTTCCTGCTAATCCTAGCATGATAAAGAAGATTCAAAGAGAGTGAGATGCCAGCTCCTTTCATTCAGTCAGTAGCTTCAAACATTTCTGGTATATGAATAACATGATGTTTTCAATGGCAAAAATCAATGAATATTGTAAATGCACAAACAGTAATATCTCCACATTGCAAGGTGCAATTCTGAAATTTTTTGCTTTTTCCTGCTAATCCTAGCATGATAAAGAAGATTCAAAGAGAGTGAGATGCCAGCTCCTTTCATTCAGTCAGTAGCTTCAAACATTTCTGGACGTTTTTCAATGGCAAAAATCAATGAATATTGTAAATGCACAAACAGTAATATCTCCAAATTGCAAGGTGCAATTCTGAAATTTTTTGCTTTTTCCTGCTAATCCTAGCATGATAAAGAAAATTCAAAGAGAGTGAGATGCCAGCTCCTTTCATTCAGTCAGTAGCTTCAAACATTTCTGGACGTTTTTCAATGGCAAAAATCAATGAATATTGTAAATGCACAAACAGTAATATCTCCACATTGCAAGGTGCAATTCTGAAATTTTTTGCTTTTTCCTGCTAATCCTAGCATGATAAAGAAGATTCAAAGAGAGTGAGATGCAAGCTCCTTTCATTCAGTCAGTAGCTTCAAACATTTCTGGTATATGAATAACATGATGTTTTTCAATGGCAAAAATCAATGAATATTGTAAATGCACAAACAGTAATATCTCCACATTGCAAGGTGCAATTCTGAAATTTGTTGCTTTTTCCTGCTAATCCTAGCATGATAAAGAAGATTCAAAGAGAGTGAGATGCCAGCTCCTTTCATTCAGTCAGTAGCTTCAAACATTTTTGGACGTTTTTCAATGGCAAAAATCAATGAATATTGTAAATGCACAAACAGTAATATCTCCACATTGCAAGGTGCAATTCTGAAATTTTTTGCTTTTTCCTGCTAATTCTAGCATGATAAAGAAGATTCAAAGAGAGTGAGATGCCAGCACCTTTCATTCAGTCAGTAGCTTCAAACATTTCTGGTATATGAATAACATGATGTTTTTCAATGGCAAAAATCAATGAATATTGTAAATGCACAAACAGTAATATCTCCACATTGCAAGGTGCAATTCTGAAATTTTTTGCTTTTTCCTGCTAATCCTAGCATGATAAAGAAGATTCAAAGAGAGTGAGATGCCAGCTCCTTTCATTCAGTCAGTAGCTTCAAACTTTTATGGACGTTTTTCAATGGCAAAAATCAATGAATATTGTAAATGCACAAACAGTAATATCTCCACATTACAAGGTGCAATTCTGAAATTTTTTGCTTTTTCCTGCTCCTCTTAGCATGATAAAGAAGAATCAAAGAGAGTGAGATGCCAGCTCCTTTCATTTAGTCAGTAGCTTCAAACATTTCTGGACGTTTTTCAATGGCAAAAATCAATGAATATTGTAAATGCACAAACAGTAATATCTCCACATTGCAAGGTGCAATTCTGAAATTTTTTGCTTTTTCCTGCTAATCCTAGCATGATAAAGAAGATTCAAAGAGAGTGAGATGCCAGTTCCTTTCATTCAGTCAGTAGCTTCAAACATTTCTGGACGTTTTTCAATGGCAAAAATCAATGAATATTGTAAATGCACAAACAGTAATATCTCCACATTGCAAGGTGCAATTCTGAAATTTTTTGCTTTTTCCTGCTAATCCTAGCATGATAAAGAAGATTCAAAGAGAGTGAGATGCCAGCTCCTTTCATTCAGTCAGTAGCTTCAAACATTTCTGGTATATGAATAACATGATGTTTTTCAATGGCAAAAATCAATGAATATTGTAAATGCACAAACAGTAATATCTCCACATTGCAAGGTGCAATTCTGAAATTTTTTGCTTTTTCCTGCTAATCCTAGCATGATAAAGAAGATTCAAAGAGAGTGAGATGCCAGCTCCTTTCATTCAGTCAGTAGCTTCAAACATTTCTGGACGTTTTTCAATGGCAAAAATCAATGAATATTGTAAATGCACAAACAGTAATATCTCCACATTGCAAGGTGCAATTCTGAAATTTTTTGCTTTTTCCTGCTTTTCCTAGCATGATAAAGAAGATTCAAAGAGAGTGAGATGCCAGCTCCTTTCATTCAGTCAGTAGCTTCAAACATTTCTGGTATATGAATAACATGATGTTTTTCAATGGCAAAAATCAATGAATATTGTAAATGCACAAACAGTAATATCTCCACATTGCAAGGTGCAATTCTGAAATTTTTTGCTTTTTCCTGCTAATCCTAGCATGATAAAGAAGATTCAAAGAGAGTGAGATGCCAGCTCCTTTCATTCAGTCAGTAGCTTCAAACATTTCTGGACGTTTTTCAATGGCAAAAATCAATGAATATTGTAAATGCACAAACAGTAATATCTCCACATTGCAAGGTGCAATTCTGAAATTTTTTGCTTTTTCCTGCTAATCCTAGCATGATAAAGAAGATTCAAAGAGAGTGAGATGCCAGCTCCTTTCATTCAGTCTGTAGCTTCAAACATTTCTGGACGTTTTTCAATGGCAAAAATCAATGAATATTGTAAATGCACAAACAGTAATATCTCCAAATTGCAAGGTGCAATTCTGAAATTTTTTGCTTTTTCCTGCTAATCCTAGCATGATAAAGAAAATTCAAAGAGAGTGAGATGCCAGCTCCTTTCATTCAGTCAGTAGCTTCAAACATTTCTGGACGTTTTTCAATGGCAAAAATCAATGAATATTGTAAATGCACAAACAGTAATATCTCCACATTGCAAGGTGCAATTCTGAAATTTTTTGCTTTTTCCTGCTAATTCTAGCATGATAAAGAAGATTCAAAGAGAGTGAGATGCAAGCTCCTTTCATTCAGTCAGTAGCTTCAAACATTTCTGGTATATGAATAACATGATGTTTTTCAATGGCAAAAATCAATGAATATTGTAAATGCACAAACAGTAATATCTCCACATTGCAAGGTGCAATTTTGAAATTTGTTGCTTTTTCCTGCTAATCCTAGCATGATAAAGAAGATTCAAAGAGAGTGAGATGCCAGCTCCTTTCATTCAGTCAGTAGCTTCAAACATTTCTGGACGTTTTTCAATGGCAAAAATCAATGAATATTGTAAATGCACAAACAGTAATATCTCCACATTGCAAGGTGCAATTCTGAAATTTTTTGCTTTTTCCTGCTAATCCTAGCATGATAACGAAGATTCAAAGAGAGTGAGATGCCAGCTCCTTTCATTCAGTCAGTAGCTTCAAACATTTCTGGTATATGAATAACATGATGTTTTTCAATGGCAAAAATCAATGAATATTGTAAATGCACAAACAGTAATATCTCCACATTGCAAGGTGCAATTCTGAAATTTTTTGCTTTTTCCTGCTAATCCTAGCATGATAAAGAAGATTCAAAGAGAGTGAGATGCCAGCTCCTTTCATTCAGTCAGTAGCTTCAAACATTTCTGGACGTTTTTCAATGGCAAAAATCAATGAATATTGTAAATGCACAAACAGTAATATCTCCACATTGCAAGGTGCAATTCTGAAATTTTTTGCTTTTTCCTGCTAATCCTAGCATGATAAAGAAGATTCAAAGAGAGTGAGATGCCAGCTCCTTTCATTCAGTCAGTAGCTTCAAACATTTCTGGACGTTTTTCAATGGCAAAAATCAATGAATATTGTAAATGCACAAACAGTAATATCTCCACATTGCAAGGTGCAATTCTGAAATTTTTTGCTTTTTCCTGCTAATCCTAGCATGATAAAGAAAATTCAAAGAGAGTGAGATGCCAGCTCCTTTCATTCAGTCAGTAGCTTCAAACATTTCTGGACGTTTTTCAATGGCAAAAATCAATGAATATTGTAAATGCACAAACAGTAATATCTCCACATTGCAAGGTGCAATTCTGAAATTTTTTGCTTTTTCCTGCTAATCCTAGCATGATAAAGAAGATTCAAAGAGAGTGAGATGCCAGCTCCTTTCATTCAGTCAGTAGCTTCAAACATTTCTGGTATATGAATAACATGATGTTTTTCAATGGCAAAAATCAATGAATATTGTAAATGCACAAACAGTAATATCTCCACATTGCAAGGTGCAATTCTGAAATTTTTTGCTTTTTCCTGCTAATCCTAGCATGATAAAGAAGATTCAAAGAGAGTGAGATGCCAGCTCCTTTCATTCAGTCAGTAGCTTCAAACATTTCTGGACGTTTTTCAATGGCAAAAATCATTGAATATTGTAAATGCACAAACAGTAATATCTCCACATTGCAAGGTGCAATTCTGAAATTTTTTGCTTTTTCCTGCTAATCCTAGCATGATAAAGAAGATTCAAAGAGAGTGAGATGCCAGCTCCTTTCATTCAGTCAGTAACTTCAAACATTTCTGGACGTTTTTCAATGGCAAAAATCAATGAATATTGTAAATGCACAAACAGTAATATCTCCACATTGCAAGGTGCAATTCTGAAATTTTTTGCTTTTTCCTGCTAATCCTAGCATGATAAAGAAGATTCAAAGAGAGTGAGATGCCAGCTCCTTTCATTCAGTCAGTAGCTTCAAACATTTCTGGTATATGAATAACATGATGTTTTTCAATGGCCAAAATCAATGAATATTGTAAATGCACAAACAGTAATATCTCCACATTGCAAGGTGCAATTCTGAAATTTTTTGCTTTTTCCTGCTAATCCTAGCATGATAAAGAAGATTCAAAGAGAGTGAGATGCCAGCTCCTTTCATTCAGTCAGTAGCTTCAAACATTTCTGGACGTTTTTCAATGGCAAAAATCAATGAATATTGTAAATGCACAAACAGTAATAACTCCACATTGCAAGGTGCAATTCTGAAATTTTTTGCTTTTTCCTGCTAATTCTAGCATGATAAAGAAGATTCAAAGAGAGTGAGATGCCAGCTCCTTTCATTCAGTCAGTAGCTTCAAACATTTCTGGTATATGAATAACATGATGTTTTTCAATGGCAAAAATCAATGAATATTGTAAATGCACAAACAGTAATATCTCCACATTGCAAGGTTCAATTCTGAAATTTTTTGCTTTTTCCTGCTAATCCTAGCATGATAAAGAAGATTCAAAGAGAGTGAGATGCCAGCTCCTTTCATTCAGTCAGTAGCTTCAAACATTTCTGGACGTTTTTCAATGGCAAAAATCAATGAATATTGTAAATGCACAAACAGTAATATCTCCACATTGCAAAAGTGCAATTCTGAAATTTTTTGCTTTTTCCTGCTAATCCTAGCATGATAAAGAAAATTCAAAGAGAGTGAGATGCCAGCTCCTTTCATTCAGTCAGTAGCTTCAAACATTTCTGGACGTTTTTCAATGGCAAAAATCAATGAATATTGTAAATGCACAAACAGTAATATCTCCACATTGCAAGGTGCAATTCTGAAATTTTTTGCTTTTTCCTGCTAATCCTAGCATGATAAAGAAGATTCAAAGAGAGTGAGATGCCAGCTCCTTTCATTCAGTCAGTAGCTTCAAACATTTCTGGTATATGAATAACATGATGTTTTTCAATGGCAAAAATCAATGAATATTGTAAATGCACAAACAGTAATATCTCCACATTGCAAGGTGCAATTCTGAAATTTTTTGCTTTTTCCTGCTAATCCTAGCATGATAAAGAAGATTCAAAGAGAGTGAGACGCCAGCTCCTTTCATTCAGTCAGTAGCTTCAAACATTTCTGGACGTTTTTCAATGGCAAAAATCAATGAATATTGTAAATGCACAAACAGTAATATCTCCACATTGCAAGGTGCAATTCTGAAATTTTTTGCTTTTTCCCGCTAATCCTAGCATGATAAAGAAGATTCAAAGAGAGTGAGATGCCAGCTCCTTTCATTCAGTCAGTAGCTTCAAACATTTCTGGACGTTTTTCAATGGCAAAAATCAATGAATATTGTAAATGCACAAACAGTAATATCTCCACATTGCAAGGTGCAATTCTGAAATTTTTTGCTTTTTCCTGCTAATCCTAGCATGACAAAGAAGATTCAAAGAGAGTGAGATGCCAGCTCCTTTCATTCAGTCAGTAGCTTCAAACATTTCTGGATGTTTTTCAATGGCAAAAATCAATGAATATTGTAAATGCACAAACAGTAATATCTCCACATTGCAAGGTGCAATTCTGAAATTTTTTGCTTTTTCCTGCTAATCCTAGCATGATAAAGAAGATTCAAAGAGAATGAGATGCCAGCTCCTTTCATTCAGTCAGTAGCTTCAAACATTTCTGGACGTTTTTCAATGGCAAAAATCAATGAATATTGTAAATGCACAAACAGTAATATCTCCACATTGCAAGGTGCAATTCTGAAATTTTTTGCTTTTTCCTGCTAATCCTAGCATGATAAAGAAGATTCAAAGAGAGTGAGATGCCAGCTCCTTTCATTCAGTCAGTAGCTTCAAACATTTCTGGACGTTTTTCAATGGCAAAAATCAATGAATATTGTAAATGCACAAACAGTAATATCTCCACATTGCAAGGTGCAATTCTGAAATTTTTTGCTTTTTCCTGCTAATCCTAGCATGAGAAAGAAGATTCAAAGAGAGTGAGATGCCAGCTCCTTTCATTCAGTCAGTAGCTTCAAACATTTCTGGACGTTTTTCAATGGCAAAAATCAATGAATATTGTAAATGCACAAACAGTAATATCTCCACATTGCAAGGTGCAATTCTGAAATTTTTTGCTTTTTCCTGCTAATCCTAGCATGATAAAGAAGATTCAAAGAGAGTGAGATGCCAGCTCCTTTCATTCAGTCAGTAGCTTCAAACATTTCTGGACGTTTTTCAATGGCAAAAATCAATGAATATTGTAAATGCACAAACAGTAATATCTCCACATTGCAAGGTGCAATTCTGAAATTTTTTGCTTTTTCCTGCTAATCCTAGCATGATAAAGAAAATTCAAAGAGAGTGAGATGCCAGCTCCTTTCATTCAGTCAGTAGCTTCAAACATTTCTGGACGTTTTTCAATGGCAAAAATCAATGAATATTGTAAATGCACAAACAGTAATATCTCCACATTGCAAGGTGCAATTCTGAAATTTTTTACTTTTTCCTGCTAATCCTAGCATGATAAAGAAGATTCAAAGAGAGTGAGATGCCAGCTCCTTTCATTCAGTCAGTAGCTTCAAACATTTCTGGACGTTTTTCAATGGCAAAAATCAATGAATATTGTAAATGCACAAACAGTAATATCTCCACATTGCAAGGTGCAATTCTGAAATTTTTTGCTTTTTCCTGCTAATCCTAGCATGACAAAGAAGATTCAAAGAGAGTGAGATGCCAGCTCCTTTCATTCAGTCAGTAGCTTCAAACATTTCTGGACGTTTTTCAATGGCAAAAATCAATGAATATTGTAAATGCACAAACAGTAATATCTCCACATTGCAAGGTGCAATTCTGAAATTTTTTGCTTTTTCCTGCTAATCCTAGCATGATAAAGAAGATTCAAAGAGAATGAGATGCCAGCTCCTTTCATTCAGTCAGTAGCTTCAAACATTTCTGGACGTTTTTCAATGGCAAAAATCAATGAATATTGTAAATGCACAAACAGTAATATCTCCACATTGCAAGGTGCAATTCTGAAATTTTTTGCTTTTTCCTGCTAATCCTAGCATGATAAAGAAGATTCAAAGAGAGTGAGATGCCAGCTCCTTTCATTCAGTCAGTAGCTTCAAACATTTCTGGACGTTTTTCAATGGGAAAAATCAATGAATATTGTAAATGCACAAACAGTAATATCTCCACATTGCAAGGTGCAATTCTGAAATTTTTTGCTTTTTCCTGCTAATCCTAGCATGATAAAGAAGATTCAAAGAGAGTGAGATGCCAGCTCCTTTCATTCAGTCAGTAGCTTCAAACATTTCTGGACGTTTTTCAATGGCAAAAATCAATGAATATTGTAAATGCACAAACAGTAATATCTCCACATTGCAAGGTGCAATTCTGAAATTTTTTGCTTTTTCCTGCTAATCCTAGCATGATAAAGAAGATTCAAAGAGAGTGAGATGCCAGGACCTTTCATTCAGTCAGTAGCTTCAAACATTTCTGGTATATGAATAACATGATGTTTTTCAATGGCAAAAATCAATGAATATTGTAAATGCACAAACAGTAATATCTCCACATTGCAAGGTGCAATTCTGAAATTTTTTGCTTTTTCCTGCTAATCCTAGCATGATAAAGAAGATTCAAAGAGAGTGAGATGCCAGCTCCTTTCATTCAGTCAGTAGCTTCAAACATTTCTGGACGTTTTTCAATGGCAAAAATCAATGAATATTGTAAATGCACAAACAGTAATATCTCCACATTGCAAGGTGCAATTCTGAAATTTTTTGCTTTTTCCTGCTAATCCTAGCATGAGAAAGAAGATTCAAAGAGAGTGAGATGCCAGCTCCTTTCATTCAGTCAGTAGCTTCAAACATTTCTGGACGTTTTTCAATGGCAAAAATCAATGAATATTGTAAATGCACAAACAGTAATATCTCCACATTGCAAGGTGCAATTCTGAAATTTTTTGCTTTTTCCTGCTAATCCTAGCATGATAAAGAAGATTCAAAGAGAGTGAGATGCCAGCTCCTTTCATTCAGTCAGTAGCTTCAAACATTTCTGGACGTTTTTCAATGGCAAAAATCAATGAATATTGTAAATGCACAAACAGTAATATCTCCACATTGCAAGGTGCAATTCTGAAATTTTTTGCTTTTTCCTGCTAATCCTAGCATGAGAAAGAAGATTCAAAGAGAGTGAGATGCCAGCTCCTTTCATTCAGTCAGTAGCTTCAAACATTTCTGGACGTTTTTCAATGGCAAAAATCAATGAATATTGTAAATGCACAAACAGTAATATCTCCACATTGCAAGGTGCAATTCTGAAATTTTTTGCTTTTTCCTGCTAATCCTAGCATGATAAAGAAGATTCAAAGAGAGTGAGATGCCAGCTCCTTTCATTCAGTCAGTAGCTTCAAACATTTCTGGACGTTTTTCAATGGCAAAAATCAATGAATATTGTAAATGCACAAACAGTAATATCTCCACATTGCAAGGTGCAATTCTGAAATTTTTTGCTTTTTCCTGCTAATCCTAGCATGTTAAAGAAGATTCAAAGAGAGTGAGATGCCAGCTCCTTTCATTCAGTCAGTAGCTTCAAACATTTCTGGACGTTTTTCAATGGCAAAAATCAATGAATATTTTAAATGCACAAACAGTAATATCTCCACATTGCAAGGTGCAATTCTGAAATTTTTTGCTTTTTCCTGCTCCTCTTAGCATGATAAAGAAGATTCAAAGAGAGTGAGATGCCAGCTCCTTTCATTCAGTCAGTAGCTTCAAACATTTCTGGACGTTTTTCAATGGCAAAAATCAATGAATATTGTAAATGCACAAACAGTAATATCTCCACATTGCAAGGTGCAATTCTGAAATTTTTTGCTTTTTCCTGCTAATCCTAGCATGATAAAGAAGATTCAAAGAGAGTGAGATGCCAGTTCCTTTCATTCAGTCAGTAGCTTCAAACATTTCTGGACATTTTTCAATGGCAAAAATCAATGAATATTGTAAATGCACAAACAGTAATATCTCCACATTGCAAGGTGCAATTCTGAAATTTTTTGCTTTTTCCTGCTAATCCTAGCATGATAAAGAAGATTCAAAGAGAGTGAGATGCCAGCTCCTTTCATTCAGTCAGTAGCTTCAAACATTTCTGGTATATGAATAACATGATGTTTTTCAATGGCAAAAATTAATGAATATTGTAAATGCACAAACAGTAATATCTCCACATTGCAAGGTGCAATTCTGAAATTTTTTGCTTTTTCCTGCTAATCCTAGCATGATAAAGAAGATTCAAAGAGAGTGAGATGCCAGCTCCTTTCATTCAGTCAGTAGCTTCAAACATTTCTGGACGTTTTTCAATGGCAAAAATCAATGAATATTGTAAATGCACAAACAGTAATATCTCCACATTGCAAGGTGCAATTCTGAAATATTTTGCTTTTTCCTGCTAATCCTAGCATGATAAAGAAGATTCAAAGAGAGTGAGATGCCAACTCCTTTCATTCAGTCAGTAGCTTCAAACATTTCTGGTATATGAATAACATGATGTTTTTCAATGGCAAAAATCAATGAATATTGTAAATGCACAAACAGTAATATCTCCACATTGCAAGGTGCAATTCTGAAATTTTTTGCTTTTTCCTGCTAATCCTAGCATGATAAAGAAGATTCAAAGAGAGTGAGATGCCAGCTCCTTTCATTCAGTCAGTAGCTTCAAACATTTCTGGACGTTTTTCAATGGCAAAAATCAATGAATATTGTAAATGCACAAACAGTAATATCTCCACATTGCAAGGTGCAATTCTGAAATGTTTTGCTTTTTCCTGCTAATCCTAGCATGATAAAAAAGATTCAAAGAGAGTGAGATGCCAGCTCCTTTCATTCAGTCAGTAGCTTCAAACATTTCTGGACGTTTTTCAATGGCAAAAATCAATGAATATTGTAAATGCACAAACAGTAATATCTCCACATTGAAAGGTGCAATTCTGAAATTTTTTGCTTTTTCCTGCTAATCCTAGCATGATAAAGAAGATTCAAAGAGAGTGAGATGCCAGCTCCTTTCATTCAGTCAGTAGCTTCAAACATTTCTGGACGTTTTTCAATGGCAAAAATCAATGAATATTGTAAATGCACAAACAGTAATATCTCCACATTGCAAGGTGCAATTCTGAAATTTTTTGCTTTTTCCTGCTAATCCTAGCATGATAAAGAAGATTCAAAGAGAGTGAGATGCCAGCTCCTTTCATTCAGTCAGTAGCTTCAATCATTTCTGGACGTTTTTCAATGGCAAAAATCAATGAATATTGTAAATGCACAAACAGTAATATCTCCACATTGCAAGGTGCAATTCTGAAATTTTTTGCTTTTTCCTGCTAATCCTAGCATGATAAAGGTGATTCAAAGAGAGTGAGATGCCAGCTCCTTTCATTCAGTCAGTAGCTTCAAACATTTCTGGACGTTTTTCAATGGCAAAAATCAATGAATATTGTAAATGCACAAACAGTAATATCTCCACATTGCAAGGTGCAATTCTGAAATTTTTTGCTTTTTCCTGCTAATCCTAGCATGATAAAGAAGATTCAAAGAGAGTGAGATGCCAGCTCCTTTCATTCAGTCAGTAGCTTCAAACATTTCTGGTATATGAATAACATGATGTTTTTCAATGGCAAAAATCAATGAATATTGTAAATGCACAAACAGTAATATCTCCACATTGCAAGGTGCAATTCTGAAATTTTTTGCTTTTTCCTGCTAATCCTAGCATGATAAAGAAGATTCAAAGAGAGTGAGATGCCAGCTCCTTTCATTCAGTCAGTAGCTTCAAACATTTCTGGACGTTTTTCAATGGCAAAAATCAATGAATATTGTAAATGCACAAACAGTAATATCTCCACATTGCAAGGTGCAATTCTGAAATTTTTTGCTTTTTCCTGCTCCTCTTAGCATGATAAAGAAGATTCAAAGAGAGTGAGATGCCAGCTCCTTTCATTCAGTCAGTAGCTTCAAACATTTCTGGACGTTTTTCAATGGCAAAAATCAATGAATATTGTAAATGCACAAACAGTAATATCTCCACATTGCAAGGTGCAATTCTGAAATTTTTTGCTTTTTCCTGCTAATCCTAGCATGATAAATAAGATTCAAAGAGAGTGAGATGCCAGTTCCTTTCATTCAGTCAGTAGCTTCAAACATTTCTGGACGTTTTTCAATGGCAAAAATCAATGAATATTGTAAATGCACAAACAGTAATATCTCCACATTGCAAGGTGCAATTCTGAAATTTTTTGCTTTTTCCTGCTAATCCTAGCATGATAAAGAAGATTCAAAGAGAGTGAGATGCCAGCTCCTTTCATTCAGTCAGTAGCTTCAAACATTTCTGGTATATGAATAACATGATGTTTTTCAATGGCAAAAATCAATGAATGTTGTAAATGCACAAACAGTAATATCTCCACATTGCAAGGTGCAATTCTGAAATTTTTTGCTTTTTCCTGCTAATCCTAGCATGATAAAGAAGATTCAAAGAGAGTGAGATGCCAGCTCCTTTCATTCAGTCAGTAGCTTCAAACATTTCTGGACGTTTTTCAATGGCAAAAATCAATGAATATTGTAAATGCACAAACAGTAATATCTCCACATTGCAAGGTGCAATTCTGAAATATTTTGCTTTTTCCTGCTAATCCTAGCATGATAAAGAAGATTCAAAGAGAGTGAGATGCCAAATCCATTCATTCAGTCAGTAGCTTCAAACATTTCTGGTATATGAATAACATGATGTTTTTCAATGGCAAAAATCAATGAATATTGTAAATGCACAAACAGTAATATCTCCACATTGCAAGGTGCAATTCTGAAATTTTTTGCTTTTTCCTGCTAATCTTAGCATGATAAAGAAGATTCAAAGAGAGTGAGATGCCAGCTCCTTTCATTCAGTCAGTAGCTTCAAACATTTCTGGACGTTTTTCAATGGCAAAAATCAATGAATATTTTAAATGCACAAACAATAATAACTCCACATTGCAAGGTGCAATTCTGAAATTTTTTGCTTTTTCCTGCTCCTCTTAGCATGATAAAGAAGATTCAAAGAGAGTGAGATGCCAGCTCCTTTCATTCAGTCAGTAGCTTCAAACATTTCTGGACGTTTTTCAATGGCAAAAATCAATGAATATTGTAAATGCACAAACAGTAATATCTCCACATTGCAAGGTGCAATTCTGAAATTTTTTGCTTTTTCCTGCTAATCCTAGCATGATAAAGAAGATTCAAAGAGAGTGAGATGCCAGTTCCTTTCATTCAGTCAGTAGCTTCAAACATTTCTGGACGTTTTTCAATGGCAAAAATCAATGAATATTGTAAATGCACAAACAGTAATATCTCCACATTGCAAGGTGCAATTCTGAAATTTTTTGCTTTTTCCTGCTAATCCTAGCATGATAAAGAAGATTCAAAGAGAGTGAGATGCCAGCTCCTTTCATTCAGTCAGTAGCTTCAAACATTTCTGGTATATGAATAACATGATGTTTTTCAATGACAAAAATTAATGAATATTGTAAATGCACAAACAGTAATATCTCCACATTGCAAGGTGCAATTCTGAAATTTTTTGCTTTTTCCTGCTAATCCTAGCATGATAAAGAAGATTCAAAGAGAGTGAGATGCCAGCTCCTTTCATTCAGTCAGTAGCTTCAAACATTTCTAGACGTTTTTCAATGGCAAAAATCAATGAATATTGTAAATGCACAAACAGTAATATCTCCACATTGCAAGGTGCAATTCTGAAATATTTTGCTTTTTCCTGCTAATCCTAGCATGATAAAGAAGATTCAAAGAGAGTGAGATGCCAACTCCTTTCATTCAGTCAGTAGCTTCAAACATTTCTGGTATATGAATAACATGATGTTTTTCAATGGCAAAAATCAATGAATATTGTAAATGCACAAACAGTAATATCTCCACATTGCAAGGTGCAATTCTGAAATTTTTTGCTTTTTCCTGCTAATCCTAGCATGATAAAGAAGATTCAAAGAGAGTGAGATGCCAGCTCCTTTCATTCAGTCAGTAGCTTCAAACATTTCTGGACGTTTTTCAATGGCAAAAATCAATGAATATTGTAAATGCACAAACAGTAATATCTCCACATTGCAAGGTGCAATTCTGAAATTTTTTGCTTTTTCCTGCTAATCCTAGCATGATAAAGAAGATTCAAAGAGAGTGAGATGCCAGCTCCTTTCATTCAGTCAGTAGCTTCAAACATTTCTGGACGTTTTTCAATGGCAAAAATCAATGAATATTGTAAATGCACAAACAGTAATATCTCCACATTGCAAGGTGCAATTCTGAAATTTTTTGCTTTTTCCTGGTAATCCTAGCATGATAAAGAAGATTCAAAGAGAGTGAGATGCCAGCTCCTTTCATTCAGTCAGTAGCTTCAAACATTTCTGGACGTTTTTCAATGGCAAAAATCAATGAATATTGTAAATGCACAAACAGTAATATCTCCACATTGCAAGGTGCAATTCTGAAATTTTTTGCTTTTTCCTGCTAATCCTAGCATGATAAAGAAGATTCAAAGAGAGTGAGATGCCAGCTCCTTTCATTCAGTCAGTAGCTTCAAACATTTCTGGACGTTTTTCAATGGCAAAAATCAATGAATATTGTAAATGCACAAACAGTAATATCTCCACATTGCAAGGTGCAATTCTGAAATTTTTTGCTTTTTCCTGCTAATCCTAGCATGATAAAGATGATTCAAAGAGAGTGAGATGCCAGCTCCTTTCATTCAGTCAGTAGCTTCAAACATTTCTGGACGTTTTTCAATGGCAAAAATCAATGAATATTGTAAATGCACAAACAGTAATATCTCCACATTGCAAGGTGCAATTCTGAAATTTTTTGCTTTTTCCTGCTAATCCTAGCATGATAAAGAAGATTCAAAGAGAGTGAGATGCCAGCTCCTTTCATTCAGTCAGTAGCTTCAAACATTTCTGGTATATGAATAACATGATGTTTTTCAATGGCAAAAATCAATGAATATTGTAAATGCACAAACAGTAATATCTCCACATTGCAAGGTGCAATTCTGAAATTTTTTGCTTTTTCCTGCTAATCCTAGCATGATAAAGAAGATTCAAAGAGAGTGAGATGCCAGCTCCTTTCATTCAGTCAGTAGCTTCAAACATTTCTGGACGTTTTTAAATGGCAAAAATCAATGAATATTGTAAATGCACAAACAGTAATATCTCCACATTGCAAGGTGCAATTCTGAAATTTTTTGCTTTTTCCTGCTCCTCTTAGCATGATAAAGAAGATTCAAAGAGAGTGAGATGCCAGCTCCTTTCATTCAGTCAGTAGCTTCAAACATTTCTGGACGTTTTTCAATGGCAAAAATCAATGAATATTGTAAATGCACAAACAGTAATATCTCCACATTGCAAGGTGCAATTCTGAAATTTTTTGCTTTTTCCTGCTAATCCTAGCATGATAAAGAAGATTCAAAGAGAGTGAGATGCCAGTTCCTTTCATTCAGTCAGTAGCTTCAAACATTTCTGGACGTTTTTCAATGGCAAAAATCAATGAATATTGTAAATGCACAAACAGTAATATCTCCACATTGCAAGGTGCAATTCTGAAATTTTTTGCTTTTTCCTGCTAATCCTAGCATGATAAAGAAGATTCAAAGAGAGTGAGATGCCAGCTCCTTTCATTCAGTCAGTAGCTTCAAACATTTCTGGTATATGAATAACATGATGTTTTTCAATGGCAAAAATCAATGAATATTGTAAATGCACAAACAGTAATATCTCCACATTGCAAGGTGCAATTCTGAAATTTTTTGCTTTTTCCTGCTAATCCTAGCATGATAAAGAAGATTCAAAGAGAGTGAGATGCCAGCTCCTTTCATTCAGTCAGTAGCTTCAAACATTTCTGGACGTTTTTCAATGGCAAAAATCAATGAATATTGTAAATGCACAAACAGTAATATCTCCACATTGCAAGGTGCAATTCTGAAATATTTTGCTTTTTCCTGCTAATCCTAGCATGATAAAGAAGATTCAAAGAGAGTGAGATGCCAAATACTTTCATTCAGTCAGTAGCTTCAAACATTTCTGGTATATGAATAACATGATGTTTTTCAATGGCAAAAATCAATGAATATTGTAAATGCACAAACAGTAATATCTCCACATTGCAAGGTGCAATTCTGAAATTTTTTGCTTTTTCCTGCTAATCCTAGCATGATAAAGAAGATTCAAAGAGAGTGAGATGCCAGCTCCTTTCATTCAGTCAGTAGCTTCAAACATTTCTGGACGTTTTTCAATGGCAAAAATCAATGAATATTGTAAATGCACAAACAGTAATATCTCCACATTGCAAGGTGCAATTCTGAAATTTTTTGCTTTTTCCTGCTAATCCTAGCATGATAAAGAAGATTCAAAGAGAGTGAGATGCCAGCTCCTTTCATTCAGTCAGTAGCTTCAAACATTTCTGGACGTTTTTCAATGGCAAAAATCAATGAATATTGTAAATGCACAAACAGTAATATCTCCACATTGCAAGGTGCAATTCTGAAATTTTTTGCTTTTTCCTGCTAATCCTAGCATGATAAAGAAGATTCAAAGAGAGTGAGATGCCAGCTCCTTTCATTCAGTCAGGAGCTTCAAACATTTCTGGTATATGAATAACATGATGTTTTTCAATGGCAAAAATCAATGAATATTGTAAATGCACAAACAGTAATATCTCCACATTGCAAGGTGCAATTCTGAAATTTTTTGCTTTTTCCTGCTAATCCTAGCATGATAAAGAAGATTCAAAGAGAGTGAGATGCCAGCTCCTTTCATTCAGTCAGTAGCTTCAAACATTTCTGGACGTTTTTCAATGGCAAAAATCAATGAATATCGTAAATGCACAAACAGTAATATCTCCACATTGCAAGGTGCAATTCTGAATTTTTTTACTTTTTCCTGCTAATCCGAGCATGATAAAGAAGATTCAAAGAGAGTGAGATGCCAGCTCCTTTCATTCAGTCAGTAGCTTCAAACATTTCTGGACGTTTTTCAATGGCAAAAATCAATGAATATTGTAAATGCACAAACAGTAATATCTCCACATTGCAAGGTGCAATTCTGAAATTTTTTGCTTTTTCCTGCTAATCCTAGCATGATAAAGAAGATTCAAAGAGAGTGAGATGCCAGCTCCTTTCATTCAGTCAGTAGCTTCAAACATTTCTGGACGTTTTTCAATGGCAAAAATCAATGAATATTGTAAATGCACAAACAGTAATATCTCCACATTGCAAGGTGCAATTCTGAAATTTTTTGCTTTTTCCTGCTAATCCTAGCATGATAAAGAAGATTCAAAGAGAGTGAGATGCCAGCTCCTTTCATTCAGTCAGTAGCTTCAAACATTTCTGGTATATGAATAACTTGATGTTTTTCAATGGCAAAAATCAATGAATATTGTAAATGCACAAACAGTAATATCTCCACATTGCAAGGTACAATTCTGAAATTTTTTGCTTTTTCCTGCTAATCCTAGCATGATAAGGAAGATTCAAAGAGAGTGAGATGCCAGCTCCTTTCATTCAGTCAGTAGCTTCAAACATTTCTGGACGTTTTTCAATGGCAAAAATCAATGAATATTGTAAATGCACAAACAGTAATATCTCCACATTGCAAGGTGCAATTCTGAAATTTTTTGCTTTTTCCTGCTAATCCTAGCATGATAAAGAAGATTCAAAGAGAGTGAGATGCCAGCTCCTTTCATTCAGTCAGTAGCTTCAAACATTTCTGGACGTTTTTCAATGGCAAAAATCAATGAATATTGTAAATGCACAAAGAGTAATATCTCCACATTGCAAGGTGCAATTCTGAAATTTTTTGCTTTTTCCTGCTAATCCTAGCATGATAAAGAAGATTCAAAGAGAGTGAGATGCCAGCTCCTTTCATTCAGTCAGTAGCTTCAAACATTTCTGGACGTTTTTCAATGGCAAAAATCAATGAATATTGTAAATGCACAAACAGTAATATCTCCACATTGCAAGGCGCAATTCTGAAAGTTTTTGCTTTTTCCTGCTAATCCTAGCATGATAAAGAAGATTGAAAGAGAGTGAGATGCCAGCTCCTTTCATTCAGTCAGTAGCTTCAAACATTTCTGGTATATGAATAACATGATGTTTTTCAATGGCAAAAATCAATGAATATTGTAAATGCACAAACAGTAATATCTCCACATTGCAAGGTGCAATTCTGAAATTTTTTGCTTTTTCCTGCTAATCCTAGCATGATAAAGAAGATTCAAAGAGAGTGAGATGCCAGCTCCTTTCATTCAGTCAGTAGCTTCAAACATTTCTGGACGTTTTTCAATGGCAAAAATCAATGAATATTGTAAATGCACAAACAGTAATATCTCCACATTGCAAGGTGCAATTCTGAAATTTTTTGCTTTTTCCCGCTAATCCTAGCATGATAAAGAAGATTCAAAGAGAGTGAGATGCCAGCTCCTTTCATTCAGTCAGTAGCTTCAAACATTTCTGGACGTTTTTTAATGGCAAAAATCAATGAATATTGTAAATGCACAAACAGTAATATCTCCACATTGCAAGGTGCAATTCTGAAATTTTTTGCTTTTTCCTGCTAATCCTAGCATGATAAAGAAGATTCAAAGAGATGGAGATGCCAGCTCCTTTCATTCAGTCAGTAGCTTCAAACATTTCTGGACGTTTTTCAATGGCAAAAATCAATGAATATTGTAAATGCACAAACAGTAATATCTCCACATTGCAAGGTGCAATTCTGAAATTTTTTGCTTTTTCCTGCTAATCCTAGCATGATAAAGAAGATTCAAAGAGAGGGAGATGCCAGCTCCTTTCATTCAGTCAGTAGCTTCAAACATTTCTGGACGTTTTTCAATGGCAAAAATCAATGAATATTGTAAATGCACAAACAGTAATATCTCCACATTGCAAGGTGCAATTCTGAAATTTTTTGCTTTTTCCTGCTAATCCTAGCATGATAAAGAAGATTCAAAGAGAGTGAGATGCCAGCTCCTTTCATTCAGTCAGTAGCTTCAAACATTTCTGGATGTTTTTCAATGGCAAAAATCAATGAATATTGTAAATGCACAAACAGTAATATCTCCACATTGCAAGGTGCAATTCTGAAATTTTTTGCTTTTTCCTGCTAATCCTAGCATGATAAAGAAGATTCAAATAGAGTGAGATGCCAGCTCCTTTCATTCAGTCAGTAGCTTCAAACATTTCTGGACGTTTTTCAATGGCAAAAATCAATGAATATTGTAAATGCACAAACAGTAATATCTCCACATTGCAAGGTGCAATTCTGAAATTTTTTGCTTTTTCCCGCTAATCCTAGCATGATAAAGAAGATTCAAAGAGAGTGAGATGCCAGCTCCTTTCATTCAGTCAGTAGCTTCAAACATTTCTGGACGTTTTTTAATGGCAAAAATCAATGAATATTGTAAATGCACAAACAGTAATATCTCCACATTGCAAGGTGCAATTCTGAAATTTTTTGCTTTTTCCTGCTAATCCTAGCATGATAAAGAAGATTCAAAGAGATGGAGATGCCAGCTCCTTTCATTCAGTCAGTAGCTTCAAACATTTCTGGACGTTTTTCAATGGCAAAAATCAATGAATATTGTAAATGCACAAACAGTAATATCTCCACATTGCAAGGTGCAATTCTGAAATTTTTTGCTTTTTCCTGCTAATCCTAGCATGATAAAGAAGATTCAAAGAGAGGGAGATGCCAGCTCCTTTCATTCAGTCAGTAGCTTCAAACATTTCTGGACGTTTTTCAATGGCAAAAATCAATGAATATTGTAAATGCACAAACAGTAATATCTCCACATTGCAAGGTGCAATTCTGAAATTTTTTGCTTTTTCCTGCTAATCCTAGCATGATAAAGAAGATTCAAAGAGAGTGAGATGCCAGCTCCTTTCATTCAGTCAGTAGCTTCAAACATTTCTGGACGTTTTTCAATGGCAAAAATCAATGAATATTGTAAATGCACAAACAGTAATATCTCCACATTGCAAGGTGCAATTCTGAAATTTTTTGCTTTTTCCTGCTAATCCTAGCATGATAAAGAAGATTCAAAGAGAGTGAGATGCCAGCTCCTTTCATTCAGTCAGTAGCTTCAAACATTTCTGGACGTTTTTCAATGGCAAAAATCAATGAATATTGTAAATGCACAAACAGTAATATCTCCACATTGCAAGGTGCAATTCTGAAATTTTTTGCTTTTTCCTGCTAATCCTAGCATGATAAAGAAGATTCAAAGAGAGTGAGATGCCAGCTCCTTTCATTCAGTCAGTAGCTTCAAACATTTCTGGACGTTTTTCAATGGCAAAAATCAATGAATATTGTAAATGCACAAACAGTAATATCTCCACATTGCAAGGTGCAATTCTGAAATTTTTTGCTTTTTCCTGCTAATCCTAGCATGATAAAGAAGATTCAAAGAGAGTGAGATGCCAGCTCCTTTCATTCAGTCAGTAGCTTCAAACATTTCTGGTATATGAATAACATGATGTTTTTCAATGGCAAAAATCAGTGAATATTGTAAATGCACAAACAGTAATATCTCCACATTGCAAGGTGCAATTCTGAAATTTTTTGCTTTTTCCTACTAATCCTAGCATGATAAAGAAGATTCAAAGAGAGTGAGATGCCAGCTCCTTTCATTCAGTCAGTAGCTTCAAACATTTCTGGACGTTTTTCAATGGCAAAAATCAATGAATATTGTAAATGCACAAACAGTAATATCTCCACATTGCAAGGTGCAATTCTGAAATTTTTTGCTTTTTCCTGCTAATCCTAGCATGATAAAGAAGATTCAAAGAGAGTGAGATGCCAGCTCCTTTCATTCAGTCAGTAGCTTCAAACATTTCTGGACGTTTTTCAATGGCAAAAATCAATGAATATTGTAAATGCACAAACAGTAATATCTCCACATTGCAAGGTGCAATTCTGAAATTTTTTGCTTTTTCCTGCTAATCCTAGCATGATAAAGAAGATTCAAAGAGAGTGAGATGCCAGCTCCTTTCATTCAGTCAGTAGCTTCAAACATTTCTGGAAGTTTTTCAATGGCAAAAATCAATGAATATTGTAAATGCACAAACAGTAATATCTCCACATTGCAAGGTGCAATTCTGAAATTTTTTGCTTTTTCCTGCTAATCCTAGCATGATAAAGAAGATTCAAAGAGAGTGAGATGCCAGCTCCTTTCATTCAGTCAGTAGCTTCAAACATTTCTGGACGTTTTTCAATGGCAAAAATCAATGAATATTGTAAATGCACAAAGAGTAATATCTCCACAATGCAAGGTGCAATTCTGAAATTTTTTGCTTTTTCCTGCTAATCCTAGCATGATAAAGAAGATTCAAAGAGAGTGAGATGCCAGCTCCTTTCATTCAGTCAGTAGCTTCAAACATTTCTGGACGTTTTTCAATGGCAAAAATCAATGAATATTGTAAATGCACAAACAGTAATATCTCCACATTGCAAGGCGCAATTCTGAAATTTTTTGCTTTTTCCTGCTAATCCTAGCATGATAAAGAAGATTCAAAGAGAGTGAGATGCCAGCTCCTTTCATTCAGTCAGTAGCTTCAAACATTTCTGGTATATGAATAACATGATGTTTTTCAATGGCAAAAATCAATGAATATTAAAAATGCACAAACAGTAATATCTCCACATTGCAAGGTGCAATTCTGAAATTTTTTGCTTTTTCCTGCTAATCCTAGCATGATAAAGAAGATTCAAAGAGAGTGAGATGCCAGCTCCTTTCATTCAGTCAGTAGCTTCAAACATTTCTGGACGTTTTTCAATGGCAAAAATCAATGAATATTGTAAATGCACAAACAGTAATATCTCCACATTGCAAGGTGCAATTCTGAAATTTTTTGCTTTTTCCTGCTAATCCTAGCATGATAAAGAAGATTCAAAGAGAGTGAGATGCCAGCTCCTTTCATTCAGTCAGTAGCTTCAAACATTTCTGGTATATGAATAACATGATGTTTTTCAATGGCAAAAATCAATGAATATTGTAAATGCACAAACAGTAATATCTCCACATTGCAAGGTGCAATTCTGAAATTTTTTGCTTTTTCCTGCTAATCCTAGCATGATAAAGAAGATTCAAAGAGAGTGAGATGCCAGCTCCTTTCATTCAGTCAGTAGCTTCAAACATTTCTGGACGTTTTTTAATGGCAAAAATCAATGAATATTGTAAATGCACAAACAGTAATATCTCCACATTGCAAGGTGCAATTCTGAAATTTTTTGCTTTTTCCTGCTAATCCTAGCATGATAAAGAAGATTCAAAGAGAGTGAGATGCCAGCTCCTTTCATTCAGTCAGTAGCTTCAAACATTTCTGGACGTTTTTCAATGGCAAAAATCAATGAATATTGTAAATGCACAAACAGTAATATCTCCACATTGCAAGGTGCAATTCTGAAATTTTTTGCTTTTTCCTGCTAATCCTAGCATGATAAAGAAGTTTCAAAGAGAGTGAGATGCCAGCTCCTTTCATTCAGTCAGTAGCTTCAAACATTTCTGGACGTTTTTCAATGGCAAAAATCAATGAATATTGTAAATGCACAAACAGTAATATCTCCACATTGCAAGGTGCAATTCTGAAATTTTTTGCTTTTTCCTGCTAATCCTAGCATGATAAAGAAGATTCAAAGAGAGTGAGATGCCAGCTCCTTTCATTCAGTCAGTAGCTTCAAACATTTCTGGACGTTTTTCAATGGCAAAAATCAATGAATATTGTAAATGCACAAACAGTAATATCTCCACATTGCAAGGTGCAATTCTGAAATTTTTTGCTTTTTCCTGCTAATCCTAGCATGATAAAGAAGATTCAAAGAGAGTGAGATGCCAGCTCCTTTCATTCAGTCAGTAGCTTCAAACATTTCTGGACGTTTTTCAATGGCAAAAATCAATGAATATTGTAAATGCACAAACAGTAATATCTCCACATTGCAAGGTGCAATTCTGAAATTTTTTGCTTTCTCCTGCTAATCCTAGCATGATAAAGAAGATTCAAAGAGAGTGAGATGCCAGCTCCTTTCATTCAGTCAGTAGCTTTAAACATTTCTGGTATATGAATAACATGATGTTTTTCAATGGCAAAAATCAATGAATATTGTAAATGCACAAACAGTAATATCTCCACATTGCAAGGTGCAATTCTGAAATTTTTTTGCTTTTTCCTGCTAATCCTTGCATGATAAAGAAGATTCAAAGAGAGTGAGATGCCAGCTCCTTTCATTCAGTCAGTAGCTTCAAACATTTCTGGATGTTTTTCAATGTCAAAAATCAATGAATATTGTAAATGCACAAACAGTAATATCTCCACATTGCAAGGTGCAATTCTGAAATTTTTTGCTTTTTCCTGCTAATCCTAGCATGATAAAGAAGATTCAAAGAGAGTGAGATGCCAGCTCCTTTCATTCAGTCAGTAGCTTCAAACATTTCTGGACGTTTTTCAATGGCAAAAATCAATGAATATTGTAAATGCACAAACAGTAATATCTCCACATTGCAAGGTGCAATTCTGAAATTTTTTGCTTTTTCCTGCTAATCCTAGCATGATAAAGAAGATTCAAAGAGAGTGAGATGCCAGCTCCTTTCATTCAGTCAGTAGCTTCAAACATTTCTGGTGTAGGAATAACATGATATTTTTCAATGGCAAAAATCAATGAATATTGTAAATGCACAAACAGTAATATCTCCACATTGCAAGGTGCAATTCTGAAATTTTTTGCTTTTTCCTGCTCATCCTAGCGTGATAAAGAAGATTCAAAGAGTGAGATGCCAGCTCCTTTCATTCAGTCAGTAGCTTCAAACATTTCTGGACATTTTTCAATGGCAAAAATCAATGAATATTGTAAATGCACAAACAGTAATATCTCCACATTGCAATTTGCAATTCTGAAATTTTTTGCTTTTTCCTGCTAATCCTAGCATGATAAAGAAGATTCAAAGAGAGTGAGATGCCAGCTCCTTTCATTCAGTCAGTAGCTTCAAACATTTCTGGTATATGAATAACATGATGTTTTTCAATGGCAAAAATCAATGAATATTGTAAATGCACAAACAGTAATATCTCCACATTGCAAGGTGCAATTCTGAAATTTTTTGCTTTTCCCTGCTAATCCTAGCATGATAAAGAAGATTCAATGAGAGTGAGATGCCAGCTCCTTTCATTCAGTCAGTAGCTTCAAACATTTCTGGACGTTTTTCAATGGCAAAAATCAATGAATATTGTAAATGCACAAACAGTAATATCTCCACATTGCAAGGTGCAATTCTGAAATTTTTTGCTTTTTCCTGCTAATCCTAGCATGATAAAGAAGATTCAAAGAGAGTGAGATGCCAGCTCCTTTCATTCAGTCAGTAGCTTCAAACATTTCTGGACGTTTTTCAATGGCAAAAATCAATGAATATTGTAAATGCACAAACAGTAATATCTCCACATTGCAAGGTGCAATTCTGAAATTTTTTGCTTTTTCCTGCTAATCCTAGCATGATAAAGAAGATTCAAAGAGAGTGAGATGCCAGCTCCTTTCATTCAGTCAGTAGCTTCAAACATTTCTGGACGTTTTTCAATGGCAAAAATCAATGAATATTGTAAATGCACAAACAGTAATATCTCCACATTGCAAGGTGCAATTCTGAAATTTTTTGCTTTTTCCTGCTAATCCTAGCATGATAAAGAAGATTCAAAGAGAGTGCGATGCCAGCTCCTTTCATTCAGTCAGTAGCTTCAAACATTTCTGGACGTTTTTCAATGGCAAAAATCAATGAATATTGTAAATGCACAAACAGTAATATCTCCACATTGCAAGGTGCAATTCTGAAATTTTTTGCTTTCTCCTGCTAATCCTAGCATGATAAAGAAGATTCAAAGAGAGTGAGATGCCAGCTCCTTTCATTCAGTCAGTAGCTTCAAACATTTCTGGTATATGAATAACATGATGTTTTTCAATGGCAAAAATCAATGAATATTGTAAATTCACAAACAGTAATATCTCCACATTGCAAGGTGCAATTCTGAAATTTTTTTGCTTTTTCCTGCTAATCCTAGCATGATAAAGAAGATTCAAAGAGAGTGAGATGCCAGCTCCTTTCATTCAGTCAGTAGCTTCAAACATTTCTGGACGTTTTTCAATGGCAAAAATCAATGAATATTGTAAATGCACAAACAGTAATATCTCCACATTGCAAGGTGCAATTCTGAAATTTTTTGCTTTTTCCTGCTAATCCTAGCATGATAAAGAAGATTCAAAGAGAGTGAGATGCCAGCTCCTTTCATTCAGTCAGTAGCTTCAAACATTTCTGGTGTAGGAATAACATGATATTTTTCAATGGCAAAAATCAATGAATATTGTAAATGCACAAACAGTAATATCTCCACATTGCAAGGTGCAATTCTGAAATTTTTTGCTTTTTCCTGCTCATCCTAGCGTTATAAAGAAGATTCAAAGAGTGAGATGCCAGCTCCTTTCATTCAGTCAGTAGCTTCAAACATTTCTGGACATTTTTCAATGGCAAAAATCAATGAATATTGTAAATGCACAAACAGTAATATCTCCACATTGCAATTTGCAATTCTGAAATTTTTTGCTTTTTCCTGCTAATCCTAGCATGATAAAGAAGATTCAAAGAGAGTGAGATGCCAGCTCCTTTCATTCAGTCAGTAGCTTCAAACATTTCTGGTATATGAATAACATGATGTTTTTCAATGGCAAAAATCAATGAATATTGTAAATGCACAAACAGTAATATCTCCACATTGCAAGGTGCAATTCTGAAATTTTTTGCTTTTCCCTGCTAATCCTAGCATGATAAAGAAGATTCAATGAGAGTGAGATGCCAGCTCCTTTCATTCAGTCAGTAGCTTCAAACATTTCTGGACGTTTTTCAATGGCAAAAATCAATGAATATTGTAAATGCACAAACAGTAATATCTCCACATTGCAAGGTGCAATTCTGAAATTTTTTGCTTTTTCCTGCTAATCCTAGCATGATAAAGAAGATTCAAAGAGAGTGAGATGCCAGCTCCTTTCATTCAGTCAGTAGCTTCAAACATTTCTGGAAGTTTTTCAATGGCAAAAATCAATGAATATTGTAAATGCACAAACAGTAATATCTCCACATTGCAAGGTGCAATTCTGAAATTTTTTGCTTTTTCCTGCTAATCCTAGCATGATAAAGAAGATTCAAAGAGAGTGAGATGCCAGCTCCTTTCATTCAGTCAGTAGCTTCAAACATTTCTGGACGTTTTCAATGGCAAAAATCAATGAATATTGTAAATGCACAAACAGTAATATCTCCACCTTGCAAGGTGCAATTCTGAAATTTTTTGCTTTTTCCTGCTAATCCTAGCATGATAAAGAAGATTCAAAGAGAGTGAGATGCCAGCTCCTTTCATTCAGTCAGTAGCTTCAAACATTTCTGGACGTTTTTCAATGGCAAAAATCAATGAATATTGTAAATGCACAAACAGTAATATCTCCACATTGCAAGGCGCAATTCTGAAATTTTTTGCTTTTTCCTGCTAATCCTAGCATGATAAAGAAGATTCAAAGAGAGTGAGATGCCAGCTCCTTTCATTCAGTCAGTAGCTTCAAACATTTCTGGTATATGAATAACATGATGTTTTTCAATGGCAAAAATCAATGAATATTGTAAATGCACAAACAGTAATATCTCCACATTGCAAGGTGCAATTCTGAAATTTTTTGCTTTTTCCTGCTAATCCTAGCATGATAAAGAAGATTCAAAGAGAGTGAGATGCCAGCTCCTTTCATTCAGTCAGTAGCTTCAAACATTTCTGGACGTTTTTCAATGGCAAAAATCAATGAATATTGTAAATGCACAAACAGTAATATCTCCACATTGCAAGGTGCAATTCTGAAATTTTTTGCTTTTTCCTGCTAATCCTAGCATGATAAAGAAGATTCAAAGAGAGTGAGATGCCAGCTCCTTTCATTCAGTCAGTAGCTTCAAACATTTCTGGACGTTTTTCAATGGCAAAAATCAATGAATATTGTAAATGCACAAACAGTAATATCTCCACATTGCAAGGTGCAATTCTGAAATTTTTTGCTTTTTCCTGCTAATCCTAGCATGATAAAGAAGATTCAAAGAGAGTGAGATGCCAGCTCCTTTCATTCAGTCAGTAGCTTCAAACATTTCTGGTATATGAATAACTTGATGTTTTTCAATGGCAAAAATCAATGAATATTGTAAATGCACAAACAGTAATATCTCCACATTGCAAGGTGCAATTCTGAAATTCTTTGCTTTTCCCTGCTAATCCTAGCATGATAAAGAAGATTCAAAGAGAGTGAGATGCCAGCTCCTTTCATTCAGTCAGTAGCTTCAAACATTTCTGGACGTTTTTCAATGGCAAAAATCAATGAATATTGTAAATGCACAAACAGTAATATCTCCACATTGCAAGGTGCAATTCTGAAATTTTTTGCTTTTTCCTGCTAATCCTAGCATGATAAAGAAGATTCAAAGAGAGTGAGATGCCAGCTCCTTTCATTCAGTCAGTAGCTTCAAACATTTCTGGACATTTTTCAATGGCAAAAATCAATGAATATTGTAAATGCACAAACAGTAATATCTCCACATTGCAAGGTGCAATTCTGAAATTTTTTGCTTTTTCCTGCTAATCCTAGCATGATAAAGAAGATTCAAAGAGAGTGAGATGCCAGCTCCTTTCATTCAGTCAGTAGCTTCAAACATTTCTGGAAGTTTTTCAATTGCAAAAATCAATGAATATTGTAAATGCACAAACAGTAATATCTCCACATTGCAAGGTGCAATTCTGAAATTTTTAGCTTTTTCCTGCTAATCCTAGCATGATAAAGAAGATTCAAAGAGAGTGAGATGCCAGCTCCTTTCATTCAGTCAGTAGCTTCAAACATTTCTGGTATATGAATAACATGATGTTTTTCAATGGCAAAAATCAATGAATATTGTAAATGCACAAACAGTAATATCTCCACATTGCAAGGTGCAATTCTGAAATTTTTTGCTTTTTCCTGCTAATCCTAGCATGATAAAGAAGATTCAAAGAGAGTGAGATGCCAGCTCCTTTCATTCAGTCAGTAGCTTCAAACATTTCTGGACGTTTTTCAATGGCAAAAATCAATGAATATTGTAAATGCACAAACAGTAATATCTCCACATTGCAAGGTGCAATTCTGAAATTTTTTGCTTTTTCCTGCTAATCCTAGCATGATAAAGAAGATTCAAAGAGAGTGAGATGCCAGCTCCTTTCATTCAGTCAGTAGCTTCAAACATTTCTGGACGTTTTTCAATGGCAAAAATCAATGAATATTGTAAATGCACAAACAGTAATATCTCCACATTGCAAGGTGCAATTCTGAAATTTTTTGCTTTTTCCTGCTAATCCTAGCATGATAAAGAAGATTCAAAGAGAGTGAGATGCCAGCTCCTTTCATTCAGTCAGTAGCTTCAAACATTTCTGGTATATGAATAACATGATGTTTTTCAATGGCAAAAATCAATGAATATTGTAAATGCACAAACAGTAATATCTCCACATTGCAAGGTGCAATTCTGAAATTCTTTGCTTTTCCCTGCTAATCCTAGCATGATAAAGAAGATTCAAAGAGAGTGAGATGCCAGCTCCTATCATTCAGTCAGTAGCTTCAAACATTTCTGGACGTTTTTCAATGGCAAAAATCAATGAATATTGTAAATGCACAAACAGTAATATCTCCACATTGCAAGGTGCAATTCTGAAATTTTTTGCTTTTTCCTCCTAATCCTAGCATGATAAAGAAGATTCAAAGAGAGTGAGATGCCAGCTCCTTTCATTCAGTCAGTAGCTTCAAACATTTCTGGACGTTTTTCAATGGCAAAAATCAATGAATATTGTAAATGCACAAACAGTAATATCTCCACATTGCAAGGTGCAATTCTGAAATTTTTTGCTTTTTCCTGCTAATCCTAGCATGATAAAGAAGATTCAAAGAGAGTGAGATGCCAGCTCCTTTCATTCAGTCAGTAGCTTCAAACATTTCTGGAAGTTTTTCAATTGCAAAAATCAATGAATATTGTAAATGCACAAACAGTAATATCTCCACATTGCAAGGTGCAATTCTGAAATTTTTAGCTTTTTCCTGCTAATCCTAGCATGATAAAGAAGATTCAAAGAGAGTGAGATGCCAGCTCCTTTCATTCAGTCAGTAGCTTCAAACATTTCTGGACGTTTTTCAATGGCAAAAATCAATGAATATTGTAAATGCACAAACAGTAATATCTCCACATTGCAAGGTGCAATTCTGAAATTTTTTGCCTTTTCCTGCTAATCCTAGCATGATAAAGAAGATTCAAAGAGAGTGAGATGCCAGCTCCTTTCATTCAGTCAGTAGCTTCAAACATTTCTGGACGTTTTTCAATGGCAAAAATCAATGAATATTGTAAATGCACAAACAGTAATATCTCCACATTGCAAGGTGCAATTCTGAAATTTTTTGCTTTTTCCTGCTAATCCTAGCATGATAAAGAAGATTCAAAGAGAGTGAGATGCCAGCTCCTTTCATTCAGTCAGTAGCTTCAAACATTTCTGGTATATGAATAACATGATGTTTTTCAATGGCAAAAATCAATGAATATTGTAAATGCACAAACAGTAATATCTCCACATTGCAAGGTGCAATTCTGAAATTTTTTGCTTTTCCCTGCTAATCCTAGCATGATAAAGAAGATTCAAAGAGAGTGAGATGCCAGCTCCTTTCATTCAGTCAGTAGCTTCAAACATTTCTGGACGTTTTTCAATGGCAAAAATCAATGAATATTGTAAATGCACAAACAGTAATATCTCCACATTGCAAGGTGCAATTCTGAAATTTTTTGCTTTTTCCTGCTAATCCTAGCATGATAAAGAAGATTCAAAGAGAGTGAGATGCCAGCTCCTTTCATTCAGTCAGTAGCTTCAAACATTTCTGGACGTTTTTCAATGGCAAAAATCAATGAATATTGTAAATGCACAAACAGTAATATCTCCACATTGCAAGGTGCAATTCTGAAATTTTTTGCTTTTTCCTGCTAATCCTAGCATGATAAAGAAGATTCAAAGAGAGTGAGATGCCAGCTCCTTTCATTCAGTCAGTAGCTTCAAACATTTCTGGAAGTTTTTCAATTGCATAAATCAATGAATATTGTAAATGCACAAACAGTAATATCTCCACATTGCAAGGTGCAATTCTGAAATTTTTAGCTTTTTCCTGCTAATCCTAGCATGATAAAGAAGATTCAAAGAGAGTGAGATGCCAGCTCCTTTCATTCAGTCAGTAGCTTCAAACATTTCTGGACGTTTTTCAATGGCAAAAATCAATGAATATTGTAAATGCACAAACAGTAATATCTCCACATTGCAAGGTGCAATTCTGAAATTTTTTGCTTTTTCCTGCTAATCCTAGCATGATAAAGAAGATTCAAAGAGAGTGAGATGCCAGCTCCTTTCATTCAGTCAGTAGCTTCAAACATTTCTGGACGTTTTTCAATGGCAAAAATCAATGAATATTGTAAATGCACAAACAGTAATATCTCCACATTGCAAGGCGCAATTCTGAAATTTTTTGCTTTTTCCTGCTAATCCTAGCATGATAAAGAAGATTCAAAGAGAGTGAGATGCCAGCTCCTTTCATTCAGTCAGTAGCTTCAAACATTTCTGGTATATGAATAACATGATGTTTTTCAATGGCAAAAATCAATGAATATTGTAAATGCACAAACAGTAATATCTCCACATTGCAAGGTGCAATTCTGAAATTTTTTGCTTTTTCCTGCTAATCCTAGCATGATAAAGAAGATTCAAAGAGAGTGAGATGCCAGCTCCTTTCATTCAGTCAGTAGCTTCAAACATTTCTGGACGTTTTTCAATGGCAAAAATCAATGAATATTGTAAATGCACAAACAGTAATATCTCCACATTGCAAGGTGCAATTCTGAAATTTTTTGCTTTTTCCTGCTAATCCTAGCATGATAAAGAAGATTCAAAGAGAGTGAGATGCCAGGTCCTTTCATTCAGTCAGTAGCTTCAAACATTTCTGGACGTTTTTCAATGGCAAAAATCAATGAATATTGTAAATGCACAAACAGTAATATCTCCACATTGCAAGGCGCAATTCTGAAATTTTTTGCTTTTTCCTGCTAATCCTAGCATGATAAAGAAGATTCAAAGAGAGTGAGATGCCAGCTCCTTTCATTCAGTCAGTAGCTTCAAACATTTCTGGTATATGAATAACATGATGTTTTTCAATGGCAAAAATCAATGAATATTGTAAATGCACAAACAGTAATATCTCCACATTGCAAGGTGCAATTCTGAAATTTTTTGCTTTTTCCTGCTAATCCTAGCATGATAAAGAAGATTCAAAGAGAGTGAGATGCCAGCTCCTTTCATTCAGTCAGTAGCTTCAAACATTTCTGGACGTTTTTCAATGGCAAAAATCAATGAATATTGTAAATGCACAAACAGTAATATCTCCACATTGCAAGGTGCAATTCTGAAATTTTTTGCTTTTTCCTGCTAATCCTAGCATGATAAAGAAGATTCAAAGAGAGTGAGATGCCAGGTCCTTTCATTCAGTCAGTAGCTTCAAACATTTCTGGTATATGAATAACATGATGTTTTTCAATGGCAAAAATCAATGAATATTGTAAATGCACAAACAGTAATATCTCCACATTGCAAGGTGCCATTCTGAAATTTTTTGCTTTTTCCTGCTAATCCTAGCATGATAAAGAAGATTCAAAGAGAGTGAGATGCCAGCTCCTTTCATTCAGTCAGTAGCTTCAAACATTTCTGGACGTTTTTTAATGGCAAAAATCAATGAATATTGTAAATGCACAAACAGTAATATCTCCACATTGCAAGGTGCAATTCTGAAATTTTTTGCTTTTTCCTGCTAATCCTAGCATGATAAAGAAGATTCAAAGAGAGTGAGATGCCAGCTACTTTCATTCAGTCAGTAGCTTCAAACATTTCTGGACGTTTTTCAATGGCAAAAATCAATGAATATTGTAAATGCACAAACAGTAATATCTCCACATTGCAAGGTGCAATTCTGAAATTTTTTGCTTTTTCCTGCTAATCCTAGCATGATAAAGAAGATTCAAAGAGAGTGAGATGCCAGCTCCTTTCATTCAGTCAGTAGCTTCAAACATTTCTGGACGTTTTTCAATGGCAAAAATCAATGAATATTGTAAATGCACAAACAGTAATATCTCCACATTGCAAGGTGCAATTCTGAAATTTTTTGCTTTTTCCTGCTAATCCTAGCATGATAAAGAAGATTCAAAGAGAGTGAGATGCCAGCTCCTTTCATTCAGTCAGTAGCTTCAAACATTTCTGGACGTTTTTCAATGGCAAAAATCAATGAATATTGTAAATGCACAAACAGTAATATCTCCACATTGCAAGGTGCAATTCTGAAATTTTTTGCTTTTTCCTGCTAATCCTAGCATGATAAAGAAGATTCAAAGAGAGTGAGATGCCAGCTCCTTTCATTCAGTCAGTAGCTTCAAACATTTCTGGACGTTTTTCAATGGCAAAAATCAATGAATATTGTAAATGCACAAACAGTAATATCTCCACATTGCAAGGTGCAATTCTGAAATTTTTTGCTTTTTCCTGCTAATCCTAGCATGATAAAGAAGATTCAAAGAGAGTGAGATGCCAGCTCCTTTCATTCAGTCAGTAGCTTCAAACATTTCTGGACGTTTTTCAATGGCAAAAATCAATGAATATTGTAAATGCACAAACAGTAATATCTCCACATTGCAAGGTGCAATTCTGAAATTTTTTGCTTTTTCCTGCTAATCCTAGCATGATAAAGAAGATTCAAAGAGAGTGAGATGCCAGCTCCTTTCATTCAGTCAGTAGCTTCAAACATTTCTGGTATAGGAATAACATGATGTTTTTCAATGGCAAAAATCAATGAATATTGTAAATGCACAAACAGTAATATCTCCACATTGCAAGGTGCAATTCTGAAATTTTTTGCTTTTTCCTGCTAATCCTAGCATGATAAAGAAGATTCAAAGAGAGTGAGATGCCAGCTCCTTTCATTCAGTCAGTAGCTTCAAACATTTCTGGACGTTTTTCAATGGCAAAAATCAATGAATATTGTAAATGCACAAACAGTAATATCTCCACATTGCAAGGTGCAATTCTGAAATTTTTTGCTTTTTCCTGCTAATCCTAGCATGATAAAGAAGATTCAAAGAGAGTGAGATGCCAGCTCCTTTCATTCAGTCAGTAGCTTCAAACATTTCTGGACGTTTTTCAATGGCAAAAATCAATGAATATTGTAAATGCACAAACAGTAATATCTCCACATTGCAAGGTGCAATTCTGAAATTTTTTGCTTTTTCCTGCTAATCCTAGCATGATAAAGAAGATTCAAAGAGAGTGAGATGCCAGCTCCTTTCATTCAGTCAGTAGCTTCAAACATTTCTGGACGTTTTTCAATGGCAAAAATCAATGAATATTGTAAATGCACAAACAGTAATATCTCCACATTGCAAGGTGCAATTCTGAAATTTTTTGCTTTTTCCTGCTAATCCTAGCATGATAATGAAGATTCAAAGAGAGTTAGATGCCAGCTCCTTTCATTCAGTCAGTAGCTTCAAACATTTCTGGACATTTTTCAATGGCAAAAATCAATGAATATTGTAAATGCACAAACAGTAATATCTCCACATTGCAGGGTGCAATTCTGAAATTTTTTGCTTTTTCCTTCTAATCCTAGCATGATAAAGAAGATTCAAAGAGAGTGAGATGCCAGCTCCTTTCATTCAGTCAGTAGCTTCAAACATTTCTGGATGTTTTTCAATGGCAAAAATCAATGAATATTGTAAATGCACAAACAGTAATATCTCCACATTGCAAGGCGCAATTCTGAAATTTTTTGCTTTTTCCTGCTAATCCTAGCATGATAAAGAAGATTCAAAGAGAGTGAGATGCCAGCTCCTTTCATTCAGTCAGTAGCTTCAAACATTTCTGGTATATGAATAACATGATGTTTTTCAATGGCAAAAATCAATGAATATTGTAAATGCACAAACAGTAATATCTCCACATTGCAAGGTGCAATTCTGAAATTTTTTGCTTTTTCCTGCGAATCCTAGCATGATAAAGAAGATTCAAAGAGAGTGAGATGCCAGCTCCTTTCATTCAGTCAGTAGCTTCAAACATTTCTGGACGTTTTTCAATGGCAAAAATCAATGAATATTGTAAATGCACAAACAGTAATATCTCCACATTGCAAGGTGCAATTCTGAAATTTTTTGCTTTTTCCTGCTAATCCTAGCATGATAAAGAAGATTCAAAGAGAGTGAGATGCCAGCTCCTTTCATTCAGTCAGTAGCTTCAAACATTTCTGGTATATGAATAACATGATGTTTTTCAATGGCAAAAATCAATGAATATTGTAAATGCACAAACAGTAATATCTCCACATTGCAAGGTGCAATTCTGAAATTTTTTGCTTTTTCCTGCTAATCCTAGCATGATAAAGAAGATTCAAAGAGAGTGAGATGCCAGCTCCTTTCATTCAGTCAGTAGCTTCAAACATTTCTGGACGTTTTTCAATGGCAAAAATCAATGAATATTGTAAATGCACAAACAGTAATATCTCCACATTGCAAGGTGCAATTCTGAAATTTTTTGCTTTTTCCTGCTAATCCTAGCATGATAAAGAAGATTCAAAGAGAGTGAGATTCCAGCTCCTTTCATTCAGTCAGTAGCTTCAAACATTTCTGGATGTTTTTCAATGGCAAAAATCAATGAATATTGTAAATGCACAAACAGTAATATCTCCACATTGCAAGGTGCAATTCTGAAATTTTTTGCTTTTTCCTGCTAATCCTAGCATGATAAAGAAGATTCAAAGAGAGTGAGATGCCAGCTCCTTTCATTCAGTCAGTAGCTTCAAACATTTCTGGACGTTTTTCAATGGCAAAAATCAATGAATATTGTAAATGCACAAACAGTAATATCTCCACATTGCAAGGTGCAATTCTGAAATTTTTTGCTTTTTCCTGCTAATCCTAGCATGATAAAGAAGATTCAAAGAGAGTGAGATGCCAGCTCCTTTCATTCAGTCAGTAGCTTCAAACATTTCTGGACGTTTTTCAATGGCAAAAATCAATGAATATTGTAAATGCACAAACAGTAATATCTCCACATTGCAAGGTGCAATTCTGAAATTTTTTGCTTTTTCCTGCTAATCCTAGCATGATAAAGAAGATTCAAAGAGAGTGAGATGCCAGCTCCTTTCATTCAGTCAGTAGCTTCAAACATTTCTGGATGTTTTTCAATGGCAAAAATCAATGAATATTGTAAATGCACAAACAGTAATATCTCCACATTGCAAGGCGCAATTCTGAAATTTTTTGCTTTTTCCTGCTAATCCTAGCATGATAAAGAAGATTCAAAGAGAGTGAGATGCCAGCTCCTTTCATTCAGTCAGTAGCTTCAAACATTTCTGGTATATGAATAACATGATGTTTTTCAATGGCAAAAATCAATGAATATTGTAAATGCACAAACAGTAATATCTCCACATTGCAAGGTGCAATTCTGAAATTTTTTGCTTTTTCCTGCGAATCCTAGCATGATAAAGAAGATTCAAAGAGAGTGAGATGCCAGCTCCTTTCATTCAGTCAGTAGCTTCAAACATTTCTGGACGTTTTTCAATGGCAAAAATCAATGAATATTGTAAATGCACAAACAGTAATATCTCCACATTGCAAGGTGCAATTCTGAAATTTTTTGCTTTTTCCTGCTAATCCTAGCATGATAAAGAAGATTCAAAGAGAGTGAGATGCCAGCTCCTTTCATTCAGTCAGTAGCTTCAAACATTTCTGGTATAGGAATAACATGATGTTTTTCAATGGCAAAAATCAATGAATATTGTAAATGCACAAACAGTAATATCTCCACATTGCAAGGTGCAATTCTGAAATTTTTTGCTTTTTCCTGCTAATCCTAGCATGATAAAGAAGATTCAAAGAGAGTGAGATGCCAGCTCCTTTCATTCAGTCAGTAGCTTCAAACATTTCTGGACGTTTTTCAATGGCAAAAATCAATGAATATTGTAAATGCACAAACAGTAATATCTCCACATTGCAAGGTGCAATTCTGAAATTTTTTGCTTTTTCCTGCTAATCCTAGCATGATAAAGAAGATTCAAAGAGAGTGAGATGCCAGCTCCTTTCATTCAGTCAGTAGCTTCAAACATTTCTGGACGTTTTTCAATGGCAAAAATCAATGAATATTGTAAATGCACAAACAGTAATATCTCCACATTGCAAGGTGCAATTCTGAAATTTTTTGCTTTTTCCTGCTAATCCTAGCATGATAAAGAAGATTCAAAGAGAGTGAGATGCCAGCTCCTTTCATTCAGTCAGTAGCTTCAAACATTTCTGGACGTTTTTCAATGGCAAAAATCAATGAATATTGTAAATGCACAAACAGTAATATCTCCACATTGCAAGGTGCAATTCTGAAATTTTTTGCTTTTTCCTGCTAATCCTAGCATGATAAAGAAGATTCAAAGAGAGTGAGATGCCAGCTCCTTTCATTCAGTCAGTAGCTTCAAACATTTCTGGTATAGGAATAACATGATGTTTTTCAATGGCAAAAATCAATGAATATTGTAAATGCACAAACAGTAATATCTCCACATTGCAAGGTGCAATTCTGAAATTTTTTGCTTTTTCCTGCTAATCCTAGCATGATAAAGAAGATTCAAAGAGAGTGAGATGCCAGCTCCTTTCATTCAGTCAGTAGCTTCAAACATTTCTGGACGTTTTTCAATGGCAAAAATCAATGAATATTGTAAATGCACAAACAGTAATATCTCCACATTGCAAGGTGCAATTCTGAAATTTTTTGCTTTTTCCTGCTAATCCTAGCATGATAAAGAAGATTCAAAGAGAGTGAGATGCCAGCTCCTTTCATTCAGTCAGTAGCTTCAAACATTTCTGGACGTTTTTCAATGGCAAAAATCAATGAATATTGTAAATGCACAAACAGTAATATCTCCACATTGCAAGGTGCAATTCTGAAATTTTTTGCTTTTTCCTGCTAATCCTAGCATGATAAAGAAGATTCAAAGAGAGTGAGATGCCAGCTCCTTTCATTCAGTCAGTAGCTTCAAACATTTCTGGACGTTTTTCAATGGCAAAAATCAATGAATATTGTAAATGCACAAACAGTAATATCTCCACATTGCAAGGTGCAATTCTGAAATTTTTTGCTTTTTCCTGCTAATCCTAGCATGATAATGAAGATTCAAAGAGAGTTAGATGCCAGCTCCTTTCATTCAGTCAGTAGCTTCAAACATTTCTGGACATTTTTCAATGGCAAAAATCAATGAATATTGTAAATGCACAAACAGTAATATCTCCACATTGCAGGGTGCAATTCTGAAATTTTTTGCTTTTTCCTTCTAATCCTAGCATGATAAAGAAGATTCAAAGAGAGTGAGATGCCAGCTCCTTTCATTCAGTCAGTAGCTTCAAACATTTCTGGATGTTTTTCAATGGCAAAAATCAATGAATATTGTAAATGCACAAACAGTAATATCTCCACATTGCAAGGCGCAATTCTGAAATTTTTTGCTTTTTCCTGCTAATCCTAGCATGATAAAGAAGATTCAAAGAGAGTGAGATGCCAGCTCCTTTCATTCAGTCAGTAGCTTCAAACATTTCTGGTATATGAATAACATGATGTTTTTCAATGGCAAAAATCAATGAATATTGTAAATGCACAAACAGTAATATCTCCACATTGCAAGGTGCAATTCTGAAATTTTTTGCTTTTTCCTGCGAATCCTAGCATGATAAAGAAGATTCAAAGAGAGTGAGATGCCAGCTCCTTTCATTCAGTCAGTAGCTTCAAACATTTCTGGACGTTTTTCAATGGCAAAAATCAATGAATATTGTAAATGCACAAACAGTAATATCTCCACATTGCAAGGTGCAATTCTGAAATTTTTTGCTTTTTCCTGCTAATCCTAGCATGATAAAGAAGATTCAAAGAGAGTGAGATGCCAGCTCCTTTCATTCAGTCAGTAGCTTCAAACATTTCTGGTATATGAATAACATGATGTTTTTCAATGGCAAAAATCAATGAATATTGTAAATGCACAAACAGTAATATCTCCACATTGCAAGGTGCAATTCTGAAATTTTTTGCTTTTTCCTGCTAATCCTAGCATGATAAAGAAGATTCAAAGAGAGTGAGATGCCAGCTCCTTTCATTCAGTCAGTAGCTTCAAACATTTCTGGACGTTTTTCAATGGCAAAAATCAATGAATATTGTAAATGCACAAACAGTAATATCTCCACATTGCAAGGTGCAATTCTGAAATTTTTTGCTTTTTCCTGCTAATCCTAGCATGATAAAGAAGATTCAAAGAGAGTGAGATTCCAGCTCCTTTCATTCAGTCAGTAGCTTCAAACATTTCTGGATGTTTTTCAATGGCAAAAATCAATGAATATTGTAAATGCACAAACAGTAATATCTCCACATTGCAAGGTGCAATTCTGAAATTTTTTGCTTTTTCCTGCTAATCCTAGCATGATAAAGAAGATTCAAAGAGAGTGAGATGCCAGCTCCTTTCATTCAGTCAGTAGCTTCAAACATTTCTGGACGTTTTTCAATGGCAAAAATCAATGAATATTGTAAATGCACAAACAGTAATATCTCCACATTGCAAGGTGCAATTCTGAAATTTTTTGCTTTTTCCTGCTAATCCTAGCATGATAAAGAAGATTCAAAGAGAGTGAGATGCCAGCTCCTTTCATTCAGTCAGTAGCTTCAAACATTTCTGGACGTTTTTCAATGGCAAAAATCAATGAATATTGTAAATGCACAAACAGTAATATCTCCACATTGCAAGGTGCAATTCTGAAATTTTTTGCTTTTTCCTGCTAATCCTAGCATGATAAAGAAGATTCAAAGAGAGTGAGATGCCAGCTCCTTTCATTCAGTCAGTAGCTTCAAACATTTCTGGATGTTTTTCAATGGCAAAAATCAATGAATATTGTAAATGCACAAACAGTAATATCTCCACATTGCAAGGCGCAATTCTGAAATTTTTTGCTTTTTCCTGCTAATCCTAGCATGATAAAGAAGATTCAAAGAGAGTGAGATGCCAGCTCCTTTCATTCAGTCAGTAGCTTCAAACATTTCTGGTATATGAATAACATGATGTTTTTCAATGGCAAAAATCAATGAATATTGTAAATGCACAAACAGTAATATCTCCACATTGCAAGGTGCAATTCTGAAATTTTTTGCTTTTTCCTGCGAATCCTAGCATGATAAAGAAGATTCAAAGAGAGTGAGATGCCAGCTCCTTTCATTCAGTCAGTAGCTTCAAACATTTCTGGACGTTTTTCAATGGCAAAAATCAATGAATATTGTAAATGCACAAACAGTAATATCTCCACATTGCAAGGTGCAATTCTGAAATTTTTTGCTTTTTCCTGCTAATCCTAGCATGATAAAGAAGATTCAAAGAGAGTGAGATGCCAGCTCCTTTCATTCAGTCAGTAGCTTCAAACATTTCTGGTATATGAATAACATGATGTTTTTCAATGGCAAAAATCAATGAATATTGTAAATGCACAAACAGTAATATCTCCACATTGCAAGGTGCAATTCTGAAATTTTTTGCTTTTTCCTGCTAATCCTAGCATGATAAAGAAGATTCAAAGAGAGTGAGATGCCAGCTCCTTTCATTCAGTCAGTAGCTTCAAACATTTCTGGACGTTTTTCAATGGCAAAAATCAATGAATATTGTAAATGCACAAACAGTAATATCTCCACATTGCAAGGTGCAATTCTGAAATTTTTTGCTTTTTCCTGCTAATCCTAGCATGATAAAGAAGATTCAAAGAGAGTGAGATGCCAGCTCCTTTCATTCAGTCAGTAGCTTCAAACATTTCTGGACGTTTTTCAATGGCAAAAATCAATGAATATTGTAAATGCACAAACAGTAATATCTCCACATTGCAAGGTGCAATTCTGAAATTTTTTGCTTTTTCCTGCTAATCCTAGCATGATAAAGAAGATTCAAAGAGAGTGAGATGCCAGCTCCTTTCATTCAGTCAGTAGCTTCAAACATTTCTGGACGTTTTTCAATGGCAAAAATCAATGAATATTGTAAATGCACAAACAGTAATATCTCCACATTGCAAGGTGCAATTCTGAAATTTTTTGCTTTTTCCTGCTAATCCTAGCATGATAAAGAAGATTCAAAGAGAGTGAGATGCCAGCTCCTTTCATTCAGTCAGTAGCTTCAAACATTTCTGGTATAGGAATAACATGATGTTTTTCAATGGCAAAAATCAATGAATATTGTAAATGCACAAACAGTAATATCTCCACATTGCAAGGTGCAATTCTGAAATTTTTTGCTTTTTCCTGCTAATCCTAGCATGATAAAGGAGATTCAAAGAGAGTGAGATGCCAGCTCCTTTCATTCAGTCAGTAGCTTCAAACATTTCTGGACGTTTTTCAATGGCAAAAATCAATGAATATTGTAAATGCACAAACAGTAATATCTCCACATTGCAAGGTGCAATTCTGAAATTTTTTGCTTTTTCCTGCTAATCCTAGCATGATAAAGAAGATTCAAAGAGAGTGAGATGCCAGCTCCTTTCATTCAGTCAGTAGCTTCAAACATTTCTGGACGTTTTTCAATGGCAAAAATCAATGAATATTGTAAATGCACAAACAGTAATATCTCCACATTGCAAGGTGCAATTCTGAAATTTTTTGCTTTTTCCTGCTAATCCTAGCATGATAAAGAAGATTCAAAGAGAGTGAGATGCCAGCTCCTTTCATTCAGTCAGTAGCTTCAAACATTTCTGGACGTTTTTCAATGGCAAAAATCAATGAATATTGTAAATGCATAAACAGTAATATCTCCACATTGCAAGGTGCAATTCTGAAATTTTTTGCTTTTTCCTGCTAATCCTAGCATGATAAAGAAGATTCAAAGAGAGTGAGATGCCAGCTCCTTTCATTCAGTCAGTAGCTTCAAACATTTCTGGTATATGAATAACATGATGTTTTTCAATGGCAAAAATCAATGAATATTGTAAATGCACAAACAGTAATATCTCCACATTGCAAGGTGCAATTCTGAAATTTTTTGCTTTTTCCTGGTAATCCTAGCATGATAAAGAAGATTCAAAGAGAGTGAGATGCCAGCTCCTTTCATTCAGTCAGTAGCTTCAAACATTTCTGGTATATGAATAACATGATGTTTTTCAATGGCAAAAATCAATGAATATTGTAAATGCACAAACAGTAATATCTCCACATTGCAAGGTGCAATTCTGAAATTTTTTGCTTTTTCCTGCTAATCCTAGCATGATAAAGAAGATTCAAAGAGAGTGAGATGCCAGCTCCTTTCATTCAGTCAGTAGCTTCAAACATTTCTGGACGTTTTTCAATGGCAAAAATCAATGAATATTGTACATGAACAAACAGTAATATCTCCACATTGCAAGGTGCAATTCTGAAATTTTTTGCTTTTTCCTGCTAATCCTAGCATGATAAAGAAGATTCAAAGAGAGTGAGATGCCAGCTCCTTTCATTCAGTCAGTAGCTTCAAACATTTCTGGACGTTTTTTAATGGCAAAAATCAATGAATATTGTAAATGCACAAACAGTAATATCTCCACATTGCAAGGTGCAATTCTGAAATTTTTTGCTTTTTCCTGCTAATCCTAGCATGATAAAGAAGATTCAAAGAGAGTGAGATGCCAGCTCCTTTCATTCAGTCAGTAGCTTCAAACATTTCCGGACGTTTTTCAATGGCAAAAGTCAATGAATATTGTAAATGCACAAACAGTAATATCTCCACATTGCAAGGTGCAATTCTGAAATTTTTTGCTTTTTCCTGCTAATCCTAGCATGATAAAGAAGATTCAAAGAGAGTGAGATGCCAGCTCCTTTCATTCAGTCAGTAGCTTCAAACATTTCTGGTATATGAATAACATGATGTTTTTCAATGGCAAAAATCAATGAATATTGTAAATGCACAAACAGTAATATCTCCACATTGCAAGGTGCAATTCTGAAATTTTTTGCTTTTTCCTGCTAATCCTAGCATGATAAAGAAGATTCAAAGAGAGTGAGATGTCAGCTCCTTTCATTCAGTCAGTAGCTTCAAACATTTCTGGTATATGAATAACATGATGTTTTTCAATGGCAAAAATCAATGAATATTGTAAATAATATCTCCACATTGCAAGGTGCAATTCTGAAATTTTTTGCTTTTTCCTGCTAATCCTAGCATGATAAAGAAGATTCAAAGAGAGTGAGATGCCAGCTCCTTTCATTCAGTCAGTAGCTTCAAACATTTCTGGACGTTTTTCAATGGCAAAAATCAATGAATATTGTAAATGCACAAACAGTAATATCTCCACATTGCAAGGTGCAATTCTGAAATTTTTTGCTTTTTCCTGCTAATCCTAGCATGATAAAGAAGATTCAAAGAGAGTGAGATGCCAGCTCCTTTTATTCAGTCAGTAGCTTCAAACATTTCTGGACGTTTTTCAATGGCAAAAATCAATGAATATTGTAAATGCACAAACAGTAATATCTCCACATTGCAAGGTGCAATTCTGAAATTTTTTGCTTTTTCCTGCTAATCCTAGCATGATAAAGAAGATTCAAAGAGAGTGAGATGCCAGCTCCTTTCATTCAGTCAGTAGCTTCAAACATTTCTGGACGTTTTTCAATGGCAAAAATCAATGAATATTGTAAATGCACAAACAGTAATATCTCCACATTGCAAGCTGCAATTCTGAAATTTTTTGCTTTTTCCTGCTAATCCTAGCATGATAAAGAAGATTCAAAGAGAGTGAGATGCCAGCTCCTTTCATTCAGTCAGTAGCTTCAAACATTTCTGGACGTTTTTCAATGGCAAAAATCAATGAATATTGTAAATGCACAAACAGTAATATCTCCACATTGCAAGGTGCAATTCTGAAATTTTTTGCTTTTTCCTGCTAATCCTAGCATGATAAAGAAGATTCAAAGAGAGTGAGATGCCAGCTCCTTTCATTCAGTCAGTAGCTTCAAACATTTCTGGTATATGAATAACATGATGTTTTTCAATGGCAAAAATCAATGAATATTGTAAATGCACAAACAGTAATATCTCCACATTGCAAGGTGCAATTCTGAAATTTTTTGCTTTTTCCTGCTAATCCTAGCATGATAAAGAAGATTCAAAGAGAGTGAGATGCCAGCTCCTTTCTTTCAGTCAGTAGCTTCAAACATTTCTGGTATATGAATAACATGATGTTTTTCAATGGCAAAAATCAATGAATATTGTAAATGCACAAACAGTAATATCTCCACATTGCAAGGTGCAATTCTGAAATTTTTTGCTTTTTCCTGCTAATCCTAGCATGATAAAGAAGATTCAAAGAGAGTGAGATGCCAGCTCCTTTCATTCAGTCAGTAGCTTCAAACATTTCTGGACGTTTTTCAATGGCAAAAATCAATGAATATTGTAAATGCACAAACAGTAATATCTCCACATTGCAAGGTGCAATTCTGAATTTTTTTGCTTTTTCCTGCTAATCCTAGCATGATAAAGAAGATTCAAAGAGAGTGAGATGCCAGCTCCTTTCATTCAGTCAGTAGCTTCAAACATTTCTGGACGTTTTTCAATGGCAAAAATCAATGAATATTGTAAATGCACAAACAGTAATATCTCCACATTGCAAGGTGCAATTCTGAAATTTTTTGCTTTTTCCTGCTAATCCTAGCATGATAAAGAAGATTCAAAGAGAGTGAGATGCCAGATCCTTTCATTCAGTCAGTAGCTTCAAACATTTCTGGACGTTTTTCAATGGCAAAAATCAATGAATATTGTAAATGCAGAAACAGTAATATCTCCACATTGCAAGGTGCAATTCTGAAATTTTTTGCTTTTCCTGCTAATCCTAGCATGATAAAGAAGATTCAAAGAGAGTGAGATGCCAGCTCCTTTCTTTCAGTCAGTAGCTTCAAACATTTCTGGACGTTTTTCAATGGCAAAAATCAATGAATATTGTAAATGCACAAACAGAAATATCTCCACATTGCAAGGTGCAATTCTGAAATTTTTTGCTTTTTCCTGCTAATCCTAGCATGATAAAGAAGATTCAAAGAGAGTGAGATGCCAGCTCCTTTCATTCAGTCAGTAGCTTCAAACATTTCTGGACGTTTTTCAATGGCAAAAATCAATGAATATTGTAAATGCACAAACAGAAATATCTCCACATTGCAAGGTGCAATTCTGAAATTTTTTGCTTTTTCCTGCTAATCCTAGCATGATAAAGAAGATTCAAAGAGAGTGAGATGCCAGCTCCTTTCATTCAGTCAGTAGCTTCAAACATTTCTGGACGTTTTTCAATGGCAAAAATCAATGAATATTGTAAATGCACAAACAGTAATATCTCCACATTGCAAGGTGCAATTCTGAAATTTTTTGCTTTTTCCTGCTAATCCTAGCATGATAAAGAAGATTCAAAGAGAGTGAGATGCCAGCTCCTTTCATTCAGTCAGTAGCTTCAAACATTTCTGGACGTTTTTCAATGGCAAAAATCAATGAATATTGTAAATTCACAAAGAGTAATATCTCCACATTGCAAGGTGCAATTCTGAAATTTTTTGCTTTTCCTGCTAATCCTAGCATGATAAAGAAGATTCAAAGAGAGTGAGATGCCAGCTCCTTTCATTCAGTCAGTAGCTTCAAACATTTCTGGTATATGAATAACATGATGTTTTTCAATGGCAAAAATCAATGAATATTGTAAATGCACAAACAGTAATATCTCCACATTGCAAGGTGCAATTCTGAAATTTTTTGCTTTTTCCTGCTAATCCTAGCATGATAAAGAAGATTCAAAGAGAGTGAGATGCAAGCTCCTTTCATTCAGTCAGTAGCTTCAAACATTTCTGGACGTTTTTCAATGGCAAAAATCAATGAATATTGTAAATGCACAAACAGTAATATCTCCACATTGCAAGGTGCAATTCTGAAATTTTTTGCTTTTTCCTGCTAATCCTAGCATGATAAAGAAGATTCAAAGAGAGTGAGATGCCAGCTCCTTTCATTCAGTCAGTAGCTTCAAACATTTCTGGACGTTTTTCAAGGGCAAAAATCAATGAATATTGTAAATGCACAAACAGTAATATCTCCACATTGCAAGGTGCAATTCTGAAATTTTTTGCTTTTTCCTGCTAATCCTAGCATGATAAAGAAGATTCAAAGAGAGTGAGATGCCAGCTCCTTTCATTCAGTCAGTAGCTTCAAACATTTCTGGACGTTTTTCAATGGCAAAAATCAATGAATATTGTAAATGCACAAACAGTAATATCTCCACATTGCAAGGTGCAATTCTGAAATTTTTTGCTTTTTCCTGCTAATCCTAGCATGATAAAGAAGATTCAAAGAGAGTGAGATGCCAGCTCCTTTCATTCAGTCAGTAGCTTCAAACATTTCTGGACGTTTTTCAATGGCAAAAATCAATGAATATTGTAAATGCACAAACAGTAATATCTCCACATTGCAAGGAGCAATTCTGAAATTTTTTGCTTTTTCCTGCTAATCCTAGCATGATAAAGAAGATTCAAAGAGAGTGAGATGCCAGCTCCTTTCATTCAGTCAGTAGCTTCAAACATTTCTGGACATTTTTCAATGGCAAAAATCAATGAATATTGTAAATGCACAAACAGTAATATCTCCACATTGCAAGGTGCAATTCTGAAATTTTTTGCTTTTTCCTGCTAATCCTAGCATGATAAAGAAGATTCAAAGAGAGTGAGATGCCAGCTCCTTTCATTCAGTCAGTAGCTTCAAACATTTCTGGTATATGAATAACATGATGTTTTTCAATTGCAAAAATCAATGAATATTGTAAATGCACAAACAGTAATATCTCCACATTGCAAGGTGCAATTCTGAAATGTTTTGCTTTTTCCTGCTAATCCTAGCATGATAAAGAAGATTCAAAGAGAGTGAGATGCCAGCTTCTTTCTTTCAGTCAGTAGCTTCAAACATTTCTGGTATATGAATAACATGATGTTTTTCAATGGCAAAAATCAGTGAATATTGTAAATGCACAAACAGTAATATCTCCACATTGCAAGGTGCAATTCTGAAATTTTTTGCTTTTTCCTGCTAATCCTAGCATGATAAAGAAGATTCAAAGAGAGTGAGATGCCAGCTCCTTTCATTCAGTCAGTAGCTTCAAACATTTCTGGACGTTTTTCAATGGCAAAAATCAATGAATATTGTAAATGCACAAACAGTAATATCTCCACATTGCAAGGTGCAATTCTGAAATTTTTTGCTTTTTCCTGCTAATTCTAGCATGATAAAGAAGATTCAAAGAGAGTGAGATGCCAGCTCCTTTCATTCAGTCAGTAGCTTCAAACATTTCTGGACATTTTTCAATGGCAAAAATCAATGAATATTGTAAATGCACAAACAGTAATATCTCCACATTGCAAGGTGCAATTCTGAAATTTTTTGCTTTTTCCTGCTAATCCTAGCATGATAAAGAAGATTCAAAGAGAGTGAGATGCCAGCTCCTTTCATTCAGTCAGTAGCTTCAAACATTTCTGGTATATGAATAACATGATGTTTTTCAATTGCAAAAATCAATGAATATTGTAAATGCACAAACAGTAATATCTCCACATTGCAAGGTGCAATTCTGAAATGTTTTGCTTTTTCCTGCTAATCCTAGCATGATAAAGAAGATTCAAAGAGAGTGAGATGCCAGCTTCTTTCTTTCAGTCAGTAGCTTCAAACATTTCTGGTATATGAATAACATGATGTTTTTCAATGGCAAAAATCAGTGAATATTGTAAATGCACAAACAGTAATATCTCCACATTGCAAGGTGCAATTCTGAAATTTTTTGCTTTTTCCTGCTAATCCTAGCATGATAAAGAAGATTCAAAGAGAGTGAGATGCCAGCTCCTTTCATTCAGTCAGTAGCTTCAAACATTTCTGGACGTTTTTCAATGGCAAAAATCAATGAATATTGTAAATGCACAAACAGTAATATCTCCACATTGCAAGGTGCAATTCTGAAATTTTTTGCTTTTTCCTGCTAATCCTAGCATGATAAAGAAGATTCAAAGAGAGTGAGATGCCAGCTCCTTTCTTTCAGTCAGTAGCTTCAAACATTTCTGGTATATGAATAACATGATGTTTTTCAATGGCAAAAATCAATGAATATTGTAAATGCACAAACAGTAATATCTCCACATTGCAAGGTGCAATTCTGAAATTTTTTGCTTTTTCCTGCTAATCCTAGCATGATAAAGAAGATTCAAAGAGAGTGAGATGCCAGCTCCTTTCATTCAGTCAGTAGCTTCAAACATTTCTGGACGTTTTTCAATGGCAAAAATCAATGAATATTGTAAATGCACAAACAGTAATATCTCCACATTGCAAGGTGCAATTCTGAATTTTTTTGCTTTTTCCTGCTAATCCTAGCATGATAAAGAAGATTCAAAGAGAGTGAGATGCCAGCTCCTTTCATTCAGTCAGTAGCTTCAAACATTTCTGGACGTTTTTCAATGGCAAAAATCAATGAATATTGTAAATGCACAAACAGTAATATCTCCACATTGCAAGGTGCAATTCTGAAATTTTTTGCTTTTTCCTGCTAATCCTAGCATGATAAAGAAGATTCAAAGAGAGTGAGATGCCAGATCCTTTCATTCAGTCAGTAGCTTCAAACATTTCTGGACGTTTTTCAATGGCAAAAATCAATGAATATTGTAAATGCAGAAACAGTAATATCTCCACATTGCAAGGTGCAATTCTGAAATTTTTTGCTTTTCCTGCTAATCCTAGCATGATAAAGAAGATTCAAAGAGAGTGAGATGCCAGCTCCTTTCTTTCAGTCAGTAGCTTCAAACATTTCTGGACGTTTTTCAATGGCAAAAATCAATGAATATTGTAAATGCACAAACAGAAATATCTCCACATTGCAAGGTGCAATTCTGAAATTTTTTGCTTTTTCCTGCTAATCCTAGCATGATAAAGAAGATTCAAAGAGAGTGAGATGCCAGCTCCTTTCATTCAGTCAGTAGCTTCAAACATTTCTGGACGTTTTTCAATGGCAAAAATCAATGAATATTGTAAATGCACAAACAGAAATATCTCCACATTGCAAGGTGCAATTCTGAAATTTTTTGCTTTTTCCTGCTAATCCTAGCATGATAAAGAAGATTCAAAGAGAGTGAGATGCCAGCTCCTTTCATTCAGTCAGTAGCTTCAAACATTTCTGGACGTTTTTCAATGGCAAAAATCAATGAATATTGTAAATGCACAAACAGTAATATCTCCACATTGCAAGGTGCAATTCTGAAATTTTTTGCTTTTTCCTGCTAATCCTAGCATGATAAAGAAGATTCAAAGAGAGTGAGATGCCAGCTCCTTTCATTCAGTCAGTAGCTTCAAACATTTCTGGACGTTTTTCAATGGCAAAAATCAATGAATATTGTAAATTCACAAAGAGTAATATCTCCACATTGCAAGGTGCAATTCTGAAATTTTTTGCTTTTCCTGCTAATCCTAGCATGATAAAGAAGATTCAAAGAGAGTGAGATGCCAGCTCCTTTCATTCAGTCAGTAGCTTCAAACATTTCTGGTATATGAATAACATGATGTTTTTCAATGGCAAAAATCAATGAATATTGTAAATGCACAAACAGTAATATCTCCACATTGCAAGGTGCAATTCTGAAATTTTTTGCTTTTTCCTGCTAATCCTAGCATGATAAAGAAGATTCAAAGAGAGTGAGATGCAAGCTCCTTTCATTCAGTCAGTAGCTTCAAACATTTCTGGACGTTTTTCAATGGCAAAAATCAATGAATATTGTAAATGCACAAACAGTAATATCTCCACATTGCAAGGTGCAATTCTGAAATTTTTTGCTTTTTCCTGCTAATCCTAGCATGATAAAGAAGATTCAAAGAGAGTGAGATGCCAGCTCCTTTCATTCAGTCAGTAGCTTCAAACATTTCTGGACGTTTTTCAAGGGCAAAAATCAATGAATATTGTAAATGCACAAACAGTAATATCTCCACATTGCAAGGTGCAATTCTGAAATTTTTTGCTTTTTCCTG